>NW_026585920.1:0-4894 GCF_907164565.1 Psammomys obesus
TCCTCCCTTTGCCTTAGTTGGCTTCTTTGGGTCTGTGGATTGTGGAAAGCTTACCTGAAGTTTCTGGTTAATATTCACACATAGGTGAATACTTACCATACACCTGTTCCTGAGTCTGGGTTACCTCACTCAGGATAAGCTTTTGTAGTTCCATCCATTTGCCTGCAAATTTCACAATATCTTTGTTATTAAAAGATGAGCAGTATTCCACTGTGTAAAAGGACCAACTTGAGACCCACCCCATGGGGAAGAGCCAAATCTTGACTTTATTAATGATGCTCTGCTTTGGATACAGATGGAATCCTAGCATGACTGTTTTCTTTTATACTTCATCCAGCAGCTTATGGAAACAAATTCAGAGACCAACATCCAAATGATAGGCAGAGCTCAGGGAGACTTTTAGAAGACTCCTGTGCCTAATGGGGCTCATAGAGACTGAACCAACAATCAAAGAGCTTCCATGGACTGGACCTGGACCCCCTACACATATGTAGAGATGTGCAGCTTGTTCTTCACGTGGGAACCCAAGGAATTTGAGTGGGATTGTCTCTGACTTTGTCACCTGCCTTTTTATCTTGTTCCCCTAGCTAGACTGCCTTTTCTGGCCTCAGGGGGAGAGGATGTACAAGTCTTGCTGTGACTCAGTGTGCCAGGGTGGGTTGTTTCCCACTGGGGCCTTCTCCTTCTTTGGGGAAAGGGGGAAGAGAGAATAGGGAGAGAGGGCAGCAAGGATTGGGAGGGGAGGAAGGGAGGGAGCTACAGGGGCTGATCAACCCAGAACAGAGGTATCTAGACTTCCAAGAAGAAAGAGACTAACCATGATCTGAGTCCTTCTAGAATCAGGTCAGACTCCTTCGGGAGGAGACACCCCTGAGAGGTGATCCCCAGGCACTTCCTTGCACCCAACTCCCTACTTCCTCTTCAGAGGAGGCAGGAGGTGTCCAGCAGAATCTATCACAGACAACACTGTCTGCACCCCATCCCCAGGGAGAGCTGCAGCTCCCACCAAAAAAAAAAAGAATTAAAAAACAAAACAAAGCAAACAAACAAAAAAAAAATCTGAGACTGGTGCTGAGAAATTCCAATCCTTTCAGGCACTCCCCAGAGTGCCTGAAAGCTGCCTTAACCCTGTAGTGGCAGAGTGAAAGGATAGACAGGTGCACAGCAGCTTCACCGTGTCCAGCCCCCAGTGCTGCTGGCTGCTCCTAGCAAACAAACCTCAGCTCAGGATCCGGGACTGTGGTCATTCAACAAGTCCCGAGACTCTTTTGGATCCAGCAAAATAAGGACCAGCGCCAAGACTTAGCACCGGTGGCCCCCTGGCCCCTGGCAGAGAAACTCAGGTTCGGAACTGAGTAGTCCCAACAACTTCTGGCACTCCCCTGAGAGCTCTGCCATAAGCTTGCCCTAGCAGAGGGGAAGTACAGAGAGGCAGCCTGCCAGAGAACACAGCACCCCCTCTCCAGCTCACCCAGCGGCCCCTGGCAGAGAAACCCAAGCTCTGGATCTGAGGACACTCAACCATACCTGGTTCTCTCTCGGAATCAGCAAATATAGGTTCTACTGCCAGGCTGCTTCTGACAGAGAGATCTGGGCCCGGGATCTGGGATTGAGAACACTCAACCCAACTATTTCCTGCGCTACCCTGGGACCAGTCAACATAACTCATTCTGGCAGAGGGAAAGGACAGAGAGGCAGCACACAGGAAAGGTGGACACCGAGTACTGCGGCCACAGTGTTATAGAGCTGACTGTTAGAATACCCGTGCACTTCCGCAACAGGACCAAATCAGAGAGTAGAGAGCAAGGGGAACCCCTGTGCATTCCAACTGGTCCTGCAAGAGAGTGAGTGAGCCTTCTAGGAAGAGTTTGCCCCAGACCTAAATCTCTCCACAGAAGCAACCAGACAAGATCCCTGCCACCCAAACCCCTAGCGTGGGCATCATAGGGATTCTTGGGATAGCGACCCCAACGTTGAAACCTCTGCTGTGTGGGTCCACCAGTGTAATCCAGGCAAACGATCCCTGGATTTCAGACAGAACTGCATAACAGTGGCCTGCAGGCCACTGCAATAGTCAAAGAATCCTCACATGCACACTGTGCCCTCTAAAAGCCCATGCGAATAGCACCAGCATCACATTCCTTACTTAGGCAAAACTGAAACCACAACGCACAGTACCAAAGCAGTGAACCTCTCTCATCTTCCTGTAAAAAGAGTCCAGAAAACAGAAAGAGACAATCATAGCCTGAACTACAAACTCGAGAAACAAACAGTGAGGGTTATAAATAACCAGATGGCTAGAGGCAGACGTAAGAACACACCCAACAAAAATCAGGACATAATGACCTCACCAGCAACCCCACAAAACAATGGACACTTCAATTCACTAGATATACAAGAAAATGACCTCAAAACTATGTTTCTCCAGCTATTAGAGGCCCACAAAGATTAAATGAACAAAGCCCTCAGAGGAATAGCCAAAGAAATCGAGACGAATAAAGAGGAAACAAATAGATCCCTCAGAGAAATGACCACGAAAATTGAGGCAAACAAAGAAGAAATGAACAAGGCTCTCAAAGAAATGTTCACACAAATGAAGGCAAATAAAGAAGAAACAAACAAAGCTCTCATACTCTCAAAGAAGTAGAGGCACAATTAGTGATATATAGAGAGGAAACTGACAAAAAAATAGAAGCTGTCATTGAAAAGCAGGACTCCACACTCACAAGACATGAAAACAGAATTAGAATCAATAAAGAAAACACAAATAGAGAAAAACCTGGAGCTGGAGAACATAGAGAAAAGATCAGGAACTACAAAGGAAAGCATCACCAACAGGATACAAGAGATGGGAGAAAGAATCGCAGGAGCCGAAGATACACTTGCAGAAAGTGACACATCTCTCAAAGAAAAAAATAAAATCAGAACAGTTCCAAACACAAAACATCCAAGCAATCAAGGACACCATGAAAAGACAAAACCTAAGAATAATAGGAATAGAAGAAAAGGAAGATATCAGGCTCAAAGGTACGGAAAATATTTTCAAGAAAATTATAGAAGAAAACTTTCCCAACTTAAAAAAGGAGATGGCCATAAACATACAAGAGGCCTACAGAACACCAAGTAGACTAGACCAGAAAAGAAATTCTTCATGTCACATCATAGTCAAAACACTGAACCTACAGAACAAAGAAAAAATTCTAAAAGCAGCCAGGGAAAAAGGCCAAGTAACATATGAAGGTAGACCTATCAGAATCACACCAGATTTCTCAACAGAAACTATGAAAGCCAGAAGGGCTTGGACAGAAATCATACAGTCCTTAAAGGACCACAGATTCCAACCCAGACTACTATACCCAGCAAAACTTTCAATCAACATAGAAGGAGAATTCAAAATATTCCATGAAAAAAACAAATTTAAACAATACCTACATCGTAACCCAGCTCTACAGAAGTTACTAGAAGGGAAACTCCAAACCAAATTAAACAACTACATCTAAGGAAACACAGGAAATACATAACTACACAACAAAGAACCAAAAGAATACAAGCAATGAAACTCAGTGACACCACCATCCCTACATCAAAAGTAAGTAACAATTGTTGGTCACTAGTATCTATCAACATCAACAGACTCAACTCCCCAATTAAAAGACACAGACTAACAGAATGGTTGCAGAAACAGGATCTAACATTCTGTTGCATCCAAGAAACACACCTATGCAACAAAGATAAAAACTACCTCAGAGTAAAGGGCTGGAAAAATGTTTTTCAAGCAAATGGTTCCAAAAAACAAGCTGGAGTAGCCATCCTAATATCTAATAAAATAGACTTTCAACCCAAGTTAATCAAAAAAGATAAGGAGGGCCACTATATTCTCATCAAAGGAGAAATCCACCAAGAGGACATCACAATTTTGAATATCTATGCCCCAAATAAAAGAGCATCTATATTCGTAAAGGAAACAATATTAAAGCTTAAATCACACTTTCATCCTAATACCTTAATAATGGGAGACTTCAACACTCCACTCTCACCAAGGGACAGATCAACTAGACAGAAAACAAGTAGGGAAATAAAAACACTTACTGGGTCCCTAAATCAAATGGACCTAATAGACATTTACAGATCTTTTCATCCAAACTCAAAAGAGTATACCTTCTTTTCAGCACCACATGGAACCTTCTCCAACATAGACCATATAGTTGGTCGTAAAGCAAGCCTCAACAGATACAAAAAGATTAAAATAATCACTTGTATTCTATCTGACCACCATGGACTAAAGCTGGACCTCAACAACAACATAAATAACAAAAAGCTGACACGCACATGGAAACTGAACAACTTGTTACTCAATGATAGCTGGGTTAAGGAAGAAATAAAGAAAGAAATTAAAGAGTTTATAGAAGTCAATGAAAAAGATGGCACAACATACCCAAATTTATGGGACACATTAAAATCAGTGCACAGAGGAAAATTTATAGCTCTAAGTGCCTTCAAGAAGAAATTTGTAACATCACATAAAAGCACCTTAATGGCCCAACTTAAAACCCTAGAAAAAAAAAGAAGCAGATACACCCAAGAGGAGCAGACTGCTGGAAATAATCAAAATCAGGGCTGAAATCAATCAATTAGAAACAAATAAAACTATTCAAAGAATCAATGAAACAAAAAGCTGGTTCTTTGAGAAAATCAACAAGATAGACAAACCCTTAGCCAAACTAACTAAAAAGCAGAGAGAATCTATCCAAATCAGCAAAATCAGAAATGAAAAGGGTGACATAACTACAGACACTGAGGAAATTCAAACAATCATTAGGTCATACTACAAAAGCCTATATGCCACAAAATTTAAAAACCTAAATGAAATGGACAATTTTCTTGAAAGATTCCA
>NW_026585921.1:0-1859 GCF_907164565.1 Psammomys obesus
TGTCTCTAGTGTCCAGTTTGTTCTGCAAACATACAACTTTCCACAAGTATTATGCAGTTATAAAATTATAAATGTATGAGATGTGCACGATAAAACTAAAATGTAATCCTTTTTTATCTATGCCAATTGAAAGAATGGCATAATAAATTTTGAGAATATTATAGCCAAGGATTTCTTGGCTGTGTATTCTTGAAGTTCTTACTGGAGACATATTTTATGTGTCAGTCAGTTTCAGAGTTTTTCCCATGTAAAGGGATCAGCAATATTAGTTACCATTTATACAATCATTATCATGTTAAAATCAAAACAAGGTTGTATAGATCAAAATTTCATTTTTGGGTTCTTGGGTGCCTGTTTTATTAGGCCAAGCTGCTACCTATTTCCTGAGAGAAGGCCTTCCATTGCTGAGACAAATTGGTTGCCTTGAGCAATAAAAAAGGCATGCTTTAAGTAAACTTTATATAAACTCCTTTTTAATTTAGAGTTTAAGCATACCCTGGCCATCTTGTACCTATTTAAAGGTTTAGGCCTAGGTTTTTACATATGTTGTAGCTTTTTTTTGTACTATCCTCTATAGAATGGGCAGTTATCCCTTCATAACCAAACTTAATAAAAACTCCATTTTACCTTCAGTATTTAAGCAAACCCTAGGCATCTTGTACCTAGATTTTAACATTGACTGTGGCTATTCTTTGGCTTGCTGCTTTTTTATATAGAATGGGAAATTAAGACTTTATAGGTAAACTTTATATAAACTCCCTTTTACCTTTAGCATTTAAACATATCCTAAGCATCTTGGACCTGGGTTTTGACATTTGTTTTGCCTATCTTTGGCTTGCCCCTTCTTTGATATGGATGGACAGTTCTGCCTTTTAAACATAAGAATTATAATTTTTGAACTTTTAGGACTTAACTAGGCTGGTGTGTACTTTGCCATCTGCAAGCCTCCTGTGTCTTTTTTTACATCAAGCATGATCAACATTTGTCTCCTGTGAACATGTCTCACAGTTGAAAGGATAAGCCTGCTTCCAGAGCAGTGTGACATCTTAATTTAGTCAGCATTTAAAAGTTTTTATACATGGGAGGCATGCAGTTTGCATGTTTGTCTCCCAGCCTAATTTTGAGTGCTTACATTGACCAACAGAACATATTTCTTATGCCAAAATACCCTTTTATACCAGGTTCATGGAAGTACCAGTTTTTGAGATTGGCTGGCCTTTTTAGATCAATGTGACATCATTTCTCTCTACATAAACCTAAAATTGGTATGTATCCAATCTTTAGAACAGTAAAGACATAGAATTTTTTATTAAGAAAAAAGAACTTACATGGTAACCTTAAGGAAAATGTTGTCATTTTGAATCTCAGACTATCTCTGCAAGTGGCTATACAGCTGGAGATGCCACCCTTTTATTATGTAAATTAGACTGATCAGGAACTCAGTGATTTGCCTGATTATTTTTACTTTGTGTTGGGATTGAAGGAATGTGCCTTCACCAACTTGTTTAAATATTCTCAAATCCATATCATTGTAAAGCAAAGCCTTTAAATGAAAATCAAGCAAAGAGAATAAAATATTACATTTTGGGTCAGTTGTGTGAATTAGACTGTAACAAGCAAGTTGGTTATTTTTTTGGATTTAGTTGTTATATTTAAATGGCTGACCCTTACCAGAAAGAGCTGACAAGTATCTTGCAGCCAGAGAGCTTTGGATTTTAGTCATTATTAATTTAATTTTTATTAGGGGGAATGCCCTTTCTGTTATCTGTAACTTAGTATTCCAATCTTTGGGTTTTCTCCCATTTTCTCCTTGAACTTTTTCTTAGAAGGCATGCAGAAGACCCATCACCATTAAACAT
>NW_026585922.1:0-1414 GCF_907164565.1 Psammomys obesus
GAGGAATCTGAGTACAGGGAACACCATTTGGGGCAGGCCTGTAAGTGACAGCCCAGCTTTATCCAGGAATCCAGGGATGCCACTCGGGACACCTGCACCTTGATGATAATGAGCACCCGTACCTGCACCTCAAAATTCATGATTCCATTGCATGCACACCCCTGTCCTTCAATTCACCAGTCCCTACATGTTTATGTGTCCATATGCTGCCATGTGCCTTGCCCTTCAAGGTGCTGGCATCTGAACAGCCAGTATTCTTGAGCCACTGCACATTTGACATCTTCCTGAATACTACTCTAAACTCCAAAGACAGGAGATCCAGTCTTTGCTGCAGTTTCCAAGAAGAAACAGGTAAGGCTACAGACAACCAGATGGCTAAAGGCCAGCATAGAAACACAGTCAACAAAAACTGGGATATCCTGGCTCTACTGGAACCCACCACCAAGAGCAATGGATATTCTAATACAGCTGAAACAAAGAAAAAGGACATTAAATGTATGCTTATGCAGTTATTAGAGAGATATAAAAAGGAAAAGAACAAATGTTTCAAAGAAATACAGGGAAATACAGGACAAACAAAGAGAGGCCATGAAAGACAAGAAACCACAATTAAACAGGTGAAGGAAATTATTAAAATTATTCAATTCTTGAAAATGGAATTTGAATCAATAAGGAAACACACAGAAAACCCTGGAGATGGAATACATAGACAAGAGATCAAGTACCACAGAGATAAACATCACCCACAAAATATAAGAAATGAAGGAGAGAATCTCAGGCATTGAAGATATAACTGAAGAAATTGATCTATCTCTCAAAGAAAACATACAATCAGAAAAGTTCAAGGACTCCATGAAAATGTGAAACCTAAGAACAATAGGAATAGACTAAAAAGATGATTACAGGCTCCAAGGTACAAAATATATTTTTAATAAAATCATAGAAGAAAATTTCTCCAACCTTAAGAAAGAGATAACCTTAAACATACAAGAGGCTTACAGTACCCCAAATAGACTAAAACTAGACTAGATTAGACTAGACTAGACTAGATTATTTTCTTGCCATAAAATAATCAAAGCAATTAATCTACACAATGAAGAAATGTATATCAAAAGCACAAATGAAAAAGATCAAGTGACATATAAAGGCAGACTTATCAGAATCACACCGGAATTTCCAACAGAGGCTATGAAACTTAGAAGGGCCTGGGGGATGTCATGCAGATGTGAAGAGACCACAGATGGCAGAGAAAGCTACTGTACTCAACAAATATTACAATCAACAGAGATGGAGTAAACAAGATACTTCATGACAAAACTAAATTAAAACAATGTCTATGCACTATCCCAGACCTTGAGAAGCTACTAGAAGGAAAACTCCAACCCAATGAGATCAACTACACCCACAAAACACA
>NW_026585923.1:0-1991 GCF_907164565.1 Psammomys obesus
TCCATGGGTGCCCCAAGAGCCAGCCCAGAGCCAGAGCTGGGACCCAGATGCCTGCAAGGAGCCCTGCCTGCGCTCCTGATTCGCCGCCTCAGATAGAACTGTGGGCACCAGGGCACCAGGCACCAGAGACTGCGTTTCACTGGCAGGTGCAAACCCACAGGGAGGGAAAAGACTGGTCTGATCTCAGAGAACTCAGCCGACACCCCCACCCTGAAACAGTCTAGGGAAAATTACCCAGTTTAGGCAGACACCCAGGCTCCCAAAGGCCAGAAAGGCGGAAACACAAGCGGGCATCTGTGCCTGTGGGTTCTACTTGCCACCCCAGACAGAACAGCAGTCCCCAAAGCAAAGACTGGGTGTCTCTGGCAGGAGGAAACCCCCAGCGAAGGGGATCATCAGCTCTAACGCTTACGACACCCAGCACCAAAAGACTCCCTGGATTCATGCAGACTCTAGGCTCTAATGCAGGCAGGAGCGTTGTGCACAGCCACCATTATTGAGTTCCCCTAGGGCACTGGGACACACAGCTGCATCCTCAGGCCTACAGAACCCAGAGAGTCATTATAGCAGCCCTCAGATACTGTGCCAAGGATCAACCAGTTATCCCTAGCTAGACTGTCAAAACTGTGGGAATCCCTGGTCCTTCAAGAGGGCTGCACCCACAGCGTCTGGACCAGAGCAGTGCCTGCAGCCACCATCACAGATAGGGACACACAGCTACTGGTCCAGAGTGAGGCACCCAGCCTCCAGACCAGAGCGGTGCCCCCAGGTGCCAACTCAACCTAGGTGCACATTCTCCAGGCCCAGAGAGGAGCACTCAGCCTCTGGCCCAGAGACTTGCTGGGCACACCTCTCACTTTCCCGGACAGAACTGTGTGCCCCAGGATAACAGACTGAGTTTCTCTGTTGGGAGAAAACCCCACAGCTAGTGAATCAGTAGGTTCTTCAAGAGGACTGTACCTGGAAATTTAGTGAGCAGCAGCACACTAAATTTATATCAAGAAACCCACCAGTGGGGCAGCTGTCTTGAGAACTTCTATGGATAAGAGGAGATCCCCCCCTGCCTAACAAAGACCACAGCTACTACTCAGGGCTATAAACCTGAGGTGAGCAGTGACAACTCCTGAGAAACACTGGCCATATAGTGACCATACCCAAAAAGCAGAGGAGGACTCCTTCACGAAAAATCATCTTTCAGCCAAGGGGATTCTCCCTACTTCAGGACTCCAGGAAGCAAAGAAACTAACAGCCAACACCTAAATCAGCCCAATGGGTAGAGGTCAGCGTAAAAGCTCAACCAACAAAAGACAGTGCAATATGGCATCTCCAGAACCCAGCCATCCAGGAGCGAACAGCCCTGGACAACGCAGCATAATAGAAAATCAGGAAGATGACCTTACATCTATGCTGATGAAGAGGATAATAGAGGAAACAAATGAAATACATAAAGAATTAGAGGAAGATAAAACCAAACAGATCATGGCTATCGGTAAAGAAATGGAGGAAGTTAAAGACAAGCAGATTATGGCCATCAGAAAAGAAATACGGGAAGATGCAGCCAAACAGCTTGTGGCCTTCAGAGAAGAAATAATTAAATCACTGAAAGAAATAAAAGAAACAGAGTTGAAGGAACTAAAAGAAAAAGAGGAAATACAAGCAGACAGGTGAAGGAAGTAAACAAAACAACTCAAGACCTGAAGATAGAACTAGAAAAATTAAAGAAAACACAAATGGAGGAAATAATGGAGAGGAAGAATTTAGGGAAGAAAACAGAAACTACAGAGGTAAGCATAACCAACAGAATACAAGAGATGGAAAAAAGAATCTCAGGTGTAGAAGATACAATGTAAGAAATAGATGTATCTGTCAAAGAAAATATTAAATCCAAAAAATTCATGACACAGAACATCCAGAAATCCACAATCTGAAAAGACAAAACCTAAGAATAATAGGTATAGAGGAAAAAGAAGACTCCCTTCTCCAAGGCCCAG
>NW_026585924.1:0-1236 GCF_907164565.1 Psammomys obesus
AGAAGCATTAAAATTCATGATTCTGAATGGGGACACTCTTATTCAAATTACCATATTACCATCAAACCACCATTTCCTTTTATGCTCCAACTTATTAATATCTGCCGCTATAACTTTTACCCTTTCCATTTACTGATTTGGAGGTGCTTGGTGCTTTGTACTTTTAGGAGTGGCAAAGTGCATTATTATTTCTGAGTTTTTAAACTAAATCATTCATAGATATTCCTCTTAGATATCTTATTTCTGTTCTCAAAGTTTCTAAGAAGTTAGTTTCATTTGATTTAGAAATTTTTAAATTTTAAGAGAGAAAATATTGGGCTGGAACGATGGCTCATCCATTAAAGGGTAGGCTCACAACCAAATATATAAGAGAGAGAAAATATTGTTTTAATTTTAAACAATGACCTCAAGTCTTATCTATATCAAAGAATGTCCCAAGGACTGCTGAGAAAATGTGTATTCTGTAGCTACTGTTTGGAAAATTGTCCTAGTTTGCTTTCTTGCTGCCATGATATACACCAGAACCAAAAGCAACTTAAGGAGGAAAGGGTTTATTTTATCTTCCATCTTATAAGTTCATCATCCAGGGAAATGGGGGCAGAAATCAAGGCATGAACCTGTAGGTAAAAAACATAAAGAAACAATGCTTACTGGCCTATTTCTTCTGTTTTGCACTGCTGCCTTTTTACACAGCCCAGGACTACCTGCCCAGGAGTGGCATCTCCATCAGAGAAGAAACAAAAATATGCCCCAAAATCTCTCGACTATGTGCCAATATGATGAAGGCAATTCTTGAGTTAAAGAATTTTCTTCTCATAGGACCCTACCGTGTTTTAATTTGACAAAAATTAACTGGGGTAATGTTTAGTCTATTTGATTTCTAGTGAATAGTGTCTGCAGTAAACTATCAACTTTTATGTTTGGATGTTTATCAATTGACAAGGGTTGGGTATTATCATTACTCACTGAATAGTGATAGGAGTATTTGTTTGATGATATTGTGTACACCAAACATTCATTGGTTACATATTTATATTCATGATAGTATGTTGATTGAATGTTCCCTCTATTAATTATTTATTAGCTGTCTGTTTCCCGAATAATTTGTTTTGGTTTAAAAGTACTTTATCATATCTGAGCATAGCTAGTCCTGGTTGTTTCCTACTTCCAATTTCTTGGTACATCAACTTCAGCCCTTCCCTTCCCAGTTCTTCCTTATATTTGAACAATAGATTA
>NW_026585925.1:0-2996 GCF_907164565.1 Psammomys obesus
CCAAACACTTCCTATGAATCCACAGTCACACTGGTACCTAAACCACAGAAGAACCGAACAAAGAAAGAAAAGTTCAAACCTATTTCCCTTATGGACTTTAATGCAAAAATACTCAGTAAGATACTGGTAAAACCAGTCCAAGACCACATCAAATACATCATCCACTATGATCAAGTAAGCATCATTGCAGGAATACTTACTTGATTTAAATGCATCACTGTAATTCACTGAAAGAAAACAATTAAATAAACGTGTTCATCTCAATAGATGGAAAAAAAAGCCTTTGATAAAATTGTGCACCACTTCATGATAAAAGCTCTGTGAAGATCAGGAATACAAGGCCCTACATAAACATAATAAAGGTAATATATAACAAGCCGATAACCAAAATCAAATTAAATGGGGAGAAACTCAAAGCAATTACACTAAAGTCACAGAAAATACAAAGCTGTCCACTCTCTTCATAGGTTTTCAGTGTAGTACTTTAAGATCTAGCTAGAACAATAAGACAACTACAAAACATAGGGGTCCAAATTGGAAAGGAAGAAGTCAATTATCCCTATTCACAGATGATACACTAGTATATATAAGTGACCCACAACATTTTACCAGAGATGTTCTACAGTTGGCAAACACCTTCACCCCTTCAGTTCACTGGCTGTTATAAAATTAACTTATAAAATCAGTAGTCCACATGACTATAAATTATAAATGGGATTATAAAAATTAGGAAGACAGCATACATCACAATAACCAGAAATACTATAAAATATCTTGGTATAAATACCCAAGCAAGAGAAATACCTCTATTACAAGAACTTCACATTTCTGAAAAAAGAAACTGAAAGAATGTTGGATCAATGGAACCGAACAGAAGACCCAGAAATAAACCCACACACTTATGGACACCTGATTTTTGACAAAGATGCCAAAACCATACAATGGAAAAAAGAAAAAAGAAAGCATCTTCAACAAATGCTGCTGGTCCAACTGGATGTCTACATGTAGAAAAATGAAAATAGATCCATACTTATCACCCTGCACAAAATGGAAATCCAAGTGGATCAAAGAGCTCAACATAAAACCAGACACATTAAATCGGTAGAAAAAAGGTGGGGAATACCCAAGAACACATTGGCACAGGGGACAACTTCCTGAACAGAACACCAACAGCACAGGCCCTAAGATCAACAATCAAGAAATGGGACCTCATGAAACTGAAAAGCTTCTGTAAATCAAAGGACACCATCATCAAAACAAAATGACTGCCTACAGATTGGGAAAAAATTTTCACTAACCCTTTATCTGACAGAGAGCTAATATCCATCATTTATAAAGAACTAAGGAAGCTGAAAAGCAGCAAGTAATCCAATTAAAAAATGGGTAACAGAGCTAAATAGAGAATTCTCTGTAGAAGAATATCGAATGGCAGAGAAACACTTGAAGAAATGCTCAACCTCATTAGCCATTAGGGAAATGCAAATCAAAACAACCCTTAGATTTTACCTTACACCCATCAGAATGGCAAAGATGAAAAACTCAAGTGACAATACATGTTGGAGAGGTTGTGGAGAAAGGGGAACCCTCCTCCACTGCTGGTGGGAATGTAAACTTGTACAACCATTCTGAAAATCAATTTGGTGCTTTCTCAGACAACTAGGAATAGTGCTTCCTCAAGATCCAGCCATACCACTCCTAGGCATATATTCAAAAGAGGCTCAAGTACACAATAAGGACATTTGTTCAACCATGTTTGTATCAGCCTTATTTGTAATAGTCAGAAGCTGGAAACAGCCCAGGTGCCCCTCAACTGAAGAATGGATGCAGAAATTGTGGTACATCTATACAATGGAGTATTACTCAGTAATGAAAAATAAGGAAATCATGAAATTTGCAGGTAAATTGTGGGACCTGGAAAGGATCACCCTGAGTGAGCTCTCCAAGAAGCAGAAAGACACCCACGGTATATACTCACTCATATAGACTTATAGGATAAACCTAAAATCTGTACTTCTAAAGAAAGTAATCAAGAGAGAGAACTCTGATTAAAATGCTCAGTCCCCATCCTGAAAGGCAAAGAGGATGGACATCAGAAGAAGAAGAAAGCAGGAAACAACCTCGAAACCTGCCACAGAGGGCCTCTGAAAGGCTCTGCCCTGCAGACTATCAAAGAGGCTGAGACTTTAGAGACTTTATGACCAACTGTTAGACAGAGTGCATGGTATCTTATGTAAGAAGTGGCAAATGGTAGGTTATGGAGAGGACAGGAACCCCACAAAGAGAGCAACAGAACTAGAAAATTTGAACACAGGGGTCTTCCCAGAGAGCCATACTCCAACCAAGTACCAGGCATGGAGATAACCTAGAACCCCTGTGCAGATGTAATCCATGGCAATTTAGTGTCTAAGTGAGCTACATAGTAATGGGAAGAGGGACTGCCTCTGACACAATCTGATAGGCCTGATCTTTGATCACCTCCCTGTGAGGGGAGAGCAGTCTTACCAGGCCACAGAAGATGACAATGCAGCCACTCCTGATGTGATATGATAGACTAATTTCAGAAGGAAGTAGAGGAGGACGTCCCCTATCAGTAGACTTGGGGAGGGACATTCATGAAGAAGGGGTAGGGAGAGTGGAACCAGGAGGGGAGGAGAGAGGGGCTTATGGAGGGATACAAAGTGAATAAAGTGTAAATAATAATAATAATAATAATAATAATAATAATAATAATAATAATAGAAACTGAAAATGACATCAGAAGATGGAAATATCACCCATGCTCATGGATTAGTCAAATTAACATAGTAAAAATGACTATACTACTAAAAGCAATCTACAGATTCAATGCAATTACAGATTCAATGCAATCTACAGATTCAATGCAATTACTATCAAAATCTACACAATTCTTCACAGACCTTGAAAGAACAATTCTCAACTTCATATGGAACACACACAAACACACAAAACAGAATAGCTAAAAATTTTTGTATAAT
>NW_026585926.1:0-1035 GCF_907164565.1 Psammomys obesus
AGAAGTGATGAAATGGAATGCAAAAAACTTGTGAGGAGCTTAGGAATGCCCAAGAAATTTTTCTCTCCTGTCTCAATAGGCTACTGAGGAAAGCCAGGGACCTACTGCAAACTATTACCTGAGCACTTTGACCCGATGATTTTTAAGGTAGAATGAAGCCAAGTTGAGTTCCTTGAGGTTTTCCAATCGCTGCAGGTTACTGAAGAAATTTTTAAAGACTTTCCTCCTCTGAGATCTAAAAGAGACTTTAAACAGAATAAGGCTTTGTACGTGGGCCATCCGAGACAGGATGCTGTTGATATCACTCAATGAGTCCTTATCAACAGAAATCTGATCAACACACTTGAGATCAAGAAATTTCAGAGTACATTTGTAGTTACACAATTTATCAACTTGCAGATCTCGACAGCACACATGCAAAGACCCTGAACTCTCCTCAGCTTTACCCATAAGCAATTCCAAAAATTCCTTTTGCACTAAGGAGCCATCGAGGAAAAGGTCCATTAGTAATTCCACAGGCCTGGGTGACTGAGTCTCAAACCCTGAATTTCCTAAACGAAGATGTCCTTCTATTTTAGTGATAGAGTGGTCAGAATAAGCACAAGCATGAAAACATAAAGGTGATCTTGTGCTGACTTCAGGGCATGTGATCCTAGAGTAGGTGACTTGTCTCAAATCTAGTATCCTCAATTTAGTTCTATGTTGGGAAATGAGCAGATAGAATATATGAAAAATAGCAAATGGCAATGAATCCCAGTAGGATCAATGACGGCATATAAGAAAAAATGTAGTCTCATCAGGAGTGACTGGATCTTCTTTCTCTGTGGCCTGGTAGGGCTGCATTGGCAGGGGCATGTGAGCAAAGAGCAGGCAACTGAGTTCATGACAGAGGCATCCACTGCTCCCCTTACTCTGCCTCTGCCTCCTGCATGGAGATTGACCTGCCAATTTTTGAGGAAGGGGAGGAGGGAGAGAGGGTGGGACTGAAAGTTGTTGAAGAAGGTATCTTCAATCAGGATAAATAATGAATAAATT
>NW_026585927.1:0-4110 GCF_907164565.1 Psammomys obesus
TAATATTGAGATCATTGTTATTTTCTAGTCTCTGTTTTCTATGAATTAAACTCATTATTTAGCTGTAACCATAAGAATACACTAGTTTACCAGATTTTCTGAGAATATGACAGGTGCCTGAATTAAGGAGCAAAACATTTTTTAGCTTGCTGTAGAGGAGGCCTGAAGTGATTAAAACTGATGCTGTGAAGGAGTTATCAATAGATTTGTTAAAAGGCATTAAATAGCACAAAGTAGAAATTATCTAAGAGAACATTGCCTCCAAAATATCCCAAAGGTAAGTATTGGGCTAACCAAGCTTATTAGGGAGCAGCAAAACTCAGGATGCTAGGAGGCTAACGTTTGTTCATCATAATTAGTCTCATTAGGCTCATTGGTCTCAGTTCTGATAACAATGGAGACAGCCCAGACTAATAACCAGAAATTAGGTCCATTCTCATATCCAGGAACATGCCTCCACAGGGCAGCTCAAGTTGTCTGGACAGTGTCATAAGCACCATTAAGTCCTGGTCCATCATCAGGACTCCTGTGCTCCTACCAGGAACATCACAGTTCTGCCAGGTGGGCAGATGAACATGGATAATAGCTATCAAAAGAAACAACACTTTGTACTTCAGAAATAATTCACATAGTATCTTTAGCCTTTCAGTCCCCTGTCTCTATTTAAATTGTTTAAACTGAAACCTGGGTCTGAACCTGAAAGAAATTTGAGAATGACAGTGTTTATGAACTGCATAAAACTAAGATGTAAATGAATTAGTAAAAATCTTCTGTTCATAGCTGGTTCCTCTTTGAGCAGTAGCCAGAGCCAGACCTGCACTACTATTAAAGTGATTTGCTCACTTTAATAATTTCTAAGTGTGAAGAGTGATTTTTAACTGGGAGTATACATTAATAATAATTCTAGGACAATCTAGCATTGAGAAAGCCTAGTTTTGATAATGCAGTGGTAAAAACATTGATTGAAATATTATTGTAAAATGATAAGTTAAAACATAATATTAAAGATTACATTTTCTTTTTTTTTAATTTTACTTTTTTCTTATCAGTTACATTTTATTAACTCTGTATCCCAGCCGTGTCCCGATCCCTCATTCCCTCCCAGTCCCTCCCTCCCTCATCTCCACCGTGCCCCTTGCCAAGTCCACTGATAGGGGGGACCTCCTCCCCATTCATCTGATCCTGTTTTATCAGGTATCTTCAGGACTGGCTGCAAAGCTCTCCTCTGTGGCCTAACAGGACTACTCCTCCCTTGGGGGGTGGGGAGGCCAAAGAGCCAGTCATTGAGTTCCTGTTAGAAATAGTCCTTGTTCCCCTCACTATGGGAAACCAATTGGTTACTGAGCTACCACAGGCTACATCTGAGCAGAGGTTCTAGGTTACATTCATACATGGTCCTTGGTTGCATGTCAGTCTCAGAAAAGACCCCGTACGCAGATATATTTGGTCCTTGTGGAGCTCCTATCCTTTCCTCATCAGACTAACTCCCCTTCTTTCATATGATTCCCTGTACTCTGCCAAAGGTTTGGTCATGAGTCTTTGCTTTGAAAACACTGCTAATGCGCTCAATAGACTCCTGTCAATGTACAATGCGCATCCCATCTGTCTTTCAAAACGAGGATTGATAATCTTACCCCATGTCCGCTCTCTTGATTATCTTTTTTAGGTATATAGATTTCATTATGTTTATCATATCTTATAGGTCTATATAAGTGAGTATATACCGTGTTTGTCTTTCTCCTTTTGGGATATTTCACTCAGGATGATCTTTTCTAGATCCCACCATTTGCCTGCAAATTTCATGATTTCCTCCTTTTTGATTGCTGAGTAGTATTCCATTGTGTAAAATTACCACAATTTCTGTACCCATTCCTCCGTTGATGGACATCTGGGTTTTTTTCCAGGATCTGGCTATTACAAATAAAGCTGCTATAAACATGGTTGAGCAAATATCCCTTTTGTGTACTTGAGCAAACTTTGGGTATATACCTAGCAGTGGTATAGCTGGGTCTTGAGGAAGCACTATTCCTAATTGTCTTAGAAAGCGCCAGATAGATTTCCAGAGTGGTTGTACCAGTTTACATTCCCACCAGCAGTGGAGGAGGGTTCCCCTTTCTCCACAACCTCTCCAGCATGTGTTGTCCCTTGAGTTTTTCATCTTGGCCATTCTGATGGGTGTAAGGTGATATCTCAGGGTCGTTTTGATTTGCATTTCCCTGGGTCGTTTTGATTTGCATTTCCCTGATGGCTAATGAAGATGAGCATTTCTTTCAGTGTTTCTCTGCCATTCGATATTCCTCTGTCGAGAATTCTCTGTTTAGCTCTGTTCCCCATTTTTTAATTGGATTACTTGGTTTGCTGCTTTTCAGCTTCTTTAGTTCTTTGGATATACTCGATATTAGTCCTCTGTCAGATAAAGGGTTAGTGAAGATTCTTTCCCAATCTGTATGCAGGCGTCTAATTTTGATGACAGTGTCCTTTGCTTTACAGAAGCTTTTCAGTTTCATGAGGTCCCATTTATTGATTGTTGCTCTTAGAGCCTGTGCTGTTGGTGTTCTGTTCAGGAAGTTGTCTCCTGTGCCAATGAGTTCTAGGCTGTTCCCCACTTTTTCTTCTAACAGATTTAGAGTATCTGGTTTTAGGTTGAGGTCTTTGATCCACTTGGACTTTAGTTTTGTGCAGGGTGATAAATATAGATCTATTTTCATTTTTCTGCATGTGGACATCCAGTTGGACCAGCACCATTTGTTGAAGATGCTGTCTTTTTTCCATTGAATGGTTTTGGCTTCTTTGTCAAAAATCGAGTATTCATAGATGTGTGGGTTTATTTCTGGGTCTTCTATGAGTTTCCATTGATCTTCCTTTCTGTTTTTATGCCAATACCATGCAGTTTTTATTACTATTGCTCTGTAGTACAGCTTGAGATCGAGGATGGAGATACCTCCAGATGATCTGTTGTTGTACAGGATTGTTTGGAGATTCTGGGTTTTTTGTTTCTCCATATGAACCTGAGAATCTTTTTTTCAAGATCTGTAAAGAATTGAGTTGGTATTTTGATGGGAATTGCATTGAATCTGTAGATTGCTTTTGGCAGGATGGCCATTTTCACAATGTTAATCCTACCAATCCATGAGCACGGGAGATCTTTCCATCTTCTGAGATCTTCTTCAATTTCTTTCTTCAGAGACTTGAAGTTTTTCTCAAACAAGTCTTTCACTTGCTTGGTTAGTGTCACCCCAAGGTACTTTATGTGGTTAGTGGCTATTGTGAAGGGTGTTGTTTCCCTAATTTCTTCTCGGCCCTTTTGTCTTTGGTATACAGGAGGGCTTCTGATTTTTTTGAGTTGATTTTGTATCCTGCCACTTTGCTGAAGGTGTTTATCAACTGGAGGAGTTCTCTGATTGAATTCTTGGGGTCGCTCATATATACTATCATATCATCTGCGAATATTGACACTTTGACCTCTTCCTTTCCGATTTGTATCTCCTGGATCTCCTTTAGTTGTCTTATTGCTCTGGCTAGGACTTCAAGTACTATGTTGAAGAGGTAGGGAGAGAGTGGGCAGCCTTGTCTTGTCCCTGATTTCAGTGGGATTGATTTAAGTTTCTCTCCATTGAGTTTGATGTTGGCTATAGGCTTGCTGTATATTGCCTTTACTATGTTTAGGTATGTGCCTTGTATTCCTAATCTCTCCAAGACTTTAAACATGAATGGGTGTTGGACTTTATCAAATGCTTTTTCAGCATCTAAGGAGATGATCATGTGGTTTTTCTCCTTCAGTTTGTTTATGTGGTGGATTACATTGATGGATTTCCGTATGTTGAACCACCTTTCATGCCTGGGATGAAGCCTACTTGGTCGTGGTGGATGATATCTTTGATGTGTTCTTGGATTCCGTTTGCAAGTATTTTATTGAGTATTTTTGCGTCAATGTTCATAAGAGAGATAGGTCTGAAGTTCTCTTTTTTTGTTGGGTCTTTGTGTGGTTTAGGTATCAGGGTGACTGTTGCTTCAGAGAATGAGTTTGGTAATGTACCTTCTGTTTCTATTTTGTGGAATAGTTTGAGGAGAATTGGTGTGAGCACTTCTTTGAAGGTCTGGTAGAATTCC
>NW_026585928.1:0-1809 GCF_907164565.1 Psammomys obesus
TGGAAAGATTTTAAGAGGCACAGCAACAGTATGTCTGATGTGAGATAACAGTTTCGAGACATGACAAAGAAGCTGTGTCCATGGAATCTCAACAATAATTTCTTTAAATACGACTTACATTCTGAAATCACCAGTTGATACAGAAATACGAACAGAGAAACTTTACAAGACCCCAATCACTGGATAAAGAACAGGGTACTTGACACAGGAAGAATCCATTCTCTCCAGAAAGAAGGTTGTGTAGCAGATTCCTGAAATTAAAACTTCGGTGTAGCTAGGCACAGTGGTGCACACCTCTAATCCCAATACTCAGGGAGGTAGAGGTAGGCGGATCTCTGTGAGTTCAAGGACAGCCTGGTGTACAAAATGAGTCCAGGACAGAGAAATCCTGTCTCAAAAACAAAACAAATCAAAACAAAAGACTTTCAATGCTTTTTAAGGCATATGATAATTACACAGAAGTAAAAAAAATAATAATAATAATAAAAAAGGATATTCTAAGGAGGTAAGAAGGTGAAACATTTTTTTAAATCTTTTATTTTTTTTTATTAATTACACTTTATTCATTTTGTATCCCCCCATAAGCCCCTCCCTCCTCCCCTGCCGATCCCACCCTCCCTCCCCTTTCTGCATGCATGCCACTCCCTAAGTCCACTGATAGGGGAGGTCCTCCTCTCCTTCTTTCTGATCTTAGTCTATCAGTTCTCATCAAAAGTGGCTGCATTGTCCTCTACTGTGGCCTGGTAAGGCTGCTCCCCCCTCAGGGGGAAGTGATCAACGAGCAGGCCAATCAGATTATGTCAGAGGCAGTCCCTCTTCCCATTACTATGGAACCCACTTGGACACTGAACTGCCATGGGCTACACCTGTGCAGGGGTTCCAGGTCATCTCCACAAATAGTCCTTGGTTGGAGTATGAGTCTCTGGGAAGTTCCCTGTGTTCAAATTATCTTGTTCTGTTGCTCTGCTTGTGGAGTTCCTGTTCCCTCCAGCTCTTACTATTTCCCACTTCTTACATAAAATTCCATTCACTCTGCCCATCAGTTGGCCATCAGGCTCAGCATCTGCTTTGACAGTCTATACTGCAGAAGCTTTCAGAGGCCCTCTGTGGCAGGTTTCAAGGTTGTTTCCTGTTTTCTTCTGGCTTTCAGAGGCCCTCTGTAGCGGGTTCAGAGGTTGTTTCCTATTTTCTTTTTCTTCTGATGTACATCCTCTTTGCCTTTCAGGATGGGGATTGAACATTTTAGTTAGGGTCCTCTCTTTTGCTTAGTTTGTTTAGATGTACAGCTTTTAGTGGGTTTATTCTATATTGTATGTTTATATGAGTGAGTATATACCATGAGTGTCTTTTTGCTTCTGGGTCAACTCACTCAGGATGATCCTTTCCAGGTCCCACCATTTACCTAGAAATTTCATGATTTCCTTATTTTTCATTGCTGAGTAATACTCCATTGTATAGATGTACCACAGTTTCTGCATCCATTCTTCAGTTGAGGGGCATCTGGGTTGTTTCCAGCTTCTGGCTATTACAAATAAAGCTGCTACAAACATGGTTGAACAAATGTCCTTGTTGTGTACTTGCGCCTCTTTTGGGTATATGCCTAGGAGTGGTATGGCTGGATCTTGAGGAAGCGCTATTCCTAGTTGTCTGAGAAAGCGCCAGATTGATTTCCAGAGTGGTTGTACCAGTTTACATTCCCACCAGCAGTGGAGAAGCGTTCCCCTTTCTCCACAACCTCTCCAGCATGTGTTGTCCCTTGAGATTTTCATCTTGGCCATTCTGATGGGTGTAAGGTGAAATCTCAGGGTT
>NW_026585929.1:0-1288 GCF_907164565.1 Psammomys obesus
AAAGCAAAAGACAGTGTTGTCAGAACAAAATGAGAGCCTACAGATTGAGGAATTATCTTCACCAACCCTATATATGAGAGAGGGCTGATATCCAGAATGTATAAAGAACTAAAGAAATTAAAAATCAAGAAACAAAACAATCCAAATAAAAAAATGAGGTATGGAGATAAACAGAGAATTATCTGTAGAGGAATACAGAAAGGCAGAGAAACACCTAAACAGATGCTCAACATCCTTAGCTATCAGAGAGATGCAAATCAAAACACCCTGAGATTTCATCTTACACTGGACAGAATGGCAGTTTAAAAACTCAAAGGACAACACATACTGGAGTGGTTGTGGAGAAGTGGGAACCCTCCTCCATTGCTGGTGGGAATTTAAACTTGTACAATCACTTTGGAAATCAATCTGGTGCTTTCTCAGACAATTAGGAATAGCACTTCCTCAAGATCCAGCTATACCACTCCTAGGCATATATCCAAAAATTGCTCAAGTACACAACAAGGACATTTGCTCAACCATGTTTGTAGCAGCTTTATTCATAATAGTCAGATGCTGGAAACAACCCAGATGTCCTTCAATGGAAGAATGGATATAGAAATTGTACTTTTACAGAATGGAATACTACTCAGCAATCAAAAAGGAGGAAATCATGAAATTTGCAGGCAAGTGGTGGGATCTAGAAAATATCATTCTGAGTGAAGTATCCCATAAGGAGAAAAAAACACATGGTTCATACTCACTTATATGCTCCTATAAAAAAGTATAAATATACTGAAATATGTGCACCTAAAGTAGATAAACAAGAAAGAGGACATGGGTTAAGATGATCAATCCTCACTTAGAAAGACAAATGGGATGGACATGGGAAGTAGGAGAATACAAGAAAAGACAGGAGCCTACTGCAGGGGGCCTCTAAAAGACTGCCTAGCAGCTTATCAATTTAGATGCTGAGCCTCATAGCCAAACCTTGAATAGAGTGCGGAGAATCATATGATAAAAGGGGGAGTTAGGATGACTGGGAGAGGACAGGATCTCCATAATGACAAAATATATCAGGGCATGGGGGTTCTCTATGAGACTGCTTCTCCAACCCTGAACCATGCGTGGATGTAACCTAGAATCACTGCTCAGATGCAGCCCATGGTAGCTCAGTATCCAATTGGGATTTCTAGTAAGGGGAACAGGAACTATTAATGACATGAACCCAACAACTGGCTCCTTTACCTCCCCCCGCCGCCAAGGGAGGACCAGCCTTACTGGGCCACAGAGGAGGACATTGCAGCCA
>NW_026585930.1:0-1101 GCF_907164565.1 Psammomys obesus
ACTTATATTGTGTTCATGTTTGGGTAGTTTATTTTATATAATGATGTTCCTGGGCTATAGGAGGAAGGGCTAGTCTTTGTAGTAGAACAGAGAACACACAGTTCCTACATCTAATTCTGACATGTGTTTAATAGCGGAAACATTTTGTAGGCACAGATACTGTGTGACCCTTCTGTCCTGAATTACAAACAATGACTGCAGTGAAGAGATCAGTATTGACTGTGGGGCACAGCTGAGGTGGTGGGAGGGAGCAGCTTGAAGGCTGAGATGGGGTGTTGCAACCAGGCCTGTGTCTTAACTGCCTTCCTCTCCCAGGTCTGAAAAGCTGCACCTTCAAATGGAAGTGGCCACAGCCCATGAGGAGAGCCTCCTGCAGAGGAGCTGCTGCATCAGGAGCCACCTGCTGAGCCCCAGCCCCAGGAAACACAGAATTCCTGGGAGGAATTGTCTTATTCAGAATGGGTTTCCTCTGTATGAATAGGCCCTAATTTTATCTAGCCAGTGAGCCAGCTAGGCTGCTTTGGCCTCTCATTCCCTTTTCTTTTCTGACAACACCCCTCGAGAAAACTGCTGTCTCCCTTGCCACTAAGTGTTCAAGATAAGCCACAGGCTGTAGAGCTGTCTTGCTAAATCTACACTGAGAGAAAACTGATGAGCATAATTTTCTGTGTAAATTTTAGTTTTTTGTTTTGCTTTCTTGGTTATGGTTGTTGTTATTTTTGCTGTTTTGGTTTTTGAATTTCTTATTTTGACTTATATATTCTTGTTATTGTTTTATGAACTTGTCCCGCCCTGCGGGACTCAGTTATTCGTGGGGGCGAAGGGGGTCAATCCTGAAAAAGATGGGGGAGAGAGAGAAAGGACACAAGCAGACGGTTGCCGGTCAAGTGTCTCCTTTATTGAACTTTGGTGTTTCTTTTAAAACGTGGTTTTGGCAGGGCGGGGGAGAGGGGGGAGAAAGGAAAGTAATAGTGGAAAAATACCAAGGCCCTTGGTGGGAAGTTCCCAAGGCTAAGAAGGTGGGTTAAAGAGTTACAAGGCCCGAAGATAACACCGGTGGTCACATCGGTGGTCACGGATGTGTCCCAAAGCAAACAGTTT
>NW_026585931.1:0-1285 GCF_907164565.1 Psammomys obesus
AGGCCACAAAGGAAGAGGACCAAGGGAATCCTGATGAGACTTGATAGGCTAGGGCTAGAGAGTAGGGGAGGACTCCCCGTTTTCAGTGCACTAGGGGCAGAGGATGGGGGGAAGAGGAAAGGAGGGTACGACTGGGAGGAGATGAAGGAGGGGGTTACAATCATGATGAAAAATGAACAAATTGGAAAAATAATAAAATAAAAGTAATAATAATAATAATAATAAATAATAATAACTTTATCAGGTCAAAGTTGCTTGAAAGTCAATCTTCACTGACTGTTTTCACATACCTATAATTTTCATATAACTATAATCACTGTACAATGAACATGAGCTTGTCTAGTATGTAAGACTAGTTTGAATACTTTTTTCTTTGTTGTCAAACTTGTTTCTTCTCTCTTTTGATTACTTTTCTTTTGTAAAAGTTGAGGTAGAATCTGTTCTGTATCTTGGGATAGACTTAAACCTAAGTTTCATCTCCTTCAGCCTTCTGAGTTCTAGAAGTTTGTGTTCTTAGTGCTAAGCAAACTTGGAATATTAACTCAAAGTGGTAAGTTTACAATCTCAATTCAGTTATTTCATTATTTGTAAAATTGTAAGAGCTAAAAACTTTGTAAAATATACACAACTTTACATTAGGAATCGGTTTGTTTACTTACTGAACAAATATGAAACACCAACCCATTTGGCATTAACTAAATATTTTTCTCTAATGACTACCTAAATAATTCAGCAAAATAGAGAATTTTAAAAGCATGGCGTGGACAGGATATTTTGTCTTGTGATCATAGTAAAGGAAGCCCTATTCACCACACTCTTGTGGTCACTGCAAAACAGCATCTTAAATTCATGATAGTCCACAATATTTTATGGACATATTGATATTATTTACCTTCTGTATAAAATTCACATTTCACCAGGACGTATTTAGGTCACTTTAAAGTTAAGTGTGTAAAAGCCACTTCAAAGATACAGTTTGTTCTGGAACGGAATGCTTTTCAGATATCAAAAATACCTTACCAGTGTGCTGGCTTCCAATTGGAAACAACGTACTATTCATGTTATGATAAGTTAATTAGATGAAATGAGTGGCTGTAAGATATTTAGTCCTATCTAATTGAAATTTATTAAAAAATAGTCAGAATCAAGAGGAGAATACTTTTAAATTTTACCTCAAGTTAAAATTTTTTTGTGATGGAGAAAATAATCCACTGAAAACAGTTTTTGGTTATCTTTTCATAACTTTTCTGTGACACTCCTTCTCTGTGTAAAGGATATGCTTTCA
>NW_026585932.1:0-7692 GCF_907164565.1 Psammomys obesus
CCTTTGTTGAGAGTGGGGTGTTGAAGTCTCCCACTATTAATGTGTGGGGATCTATATGTGGTTTAAATTTTATCAATGTTTCTTTTACAAATGTGGGTGCTCTTGTATTTGGGGCATAGATGTTCAGGATTGTGATGTCTTCCTGGTGGAATTTTCCCTTGATGAGTATGAAGTGTCCTTCCTCATCTCTTTTGATTAATTTTGGTTGAAAGTCTATTTTATCAGATATTAGAATGGCTACTCCTGCTTGTTTCTTGGGTCCATTTGCTTGGAAAGTCGTCTTCCAACCTTTTATCCTCAGGTAATGTCTATCTTTGTGTCTTAGGTGTGTTTCTTGTATGCAACAGATTGCTGGGTTTTGTTTATGTATCCATTCTGTTAATCTGTGTCTTTTTACTGGAGAGTTGAGTCCATTGATGTTGACAGAGATTAATTACCAGTGGCTGTTTGATCCTTTGATTTTGATGTTGGCTGTGTTCATAAGTTTGTGTGCTTGGTTGCTTTTTGTTTTCCTGTAGTAAGTTTAATTATTTCCTGTGTTTTCTTGACAGAAGCTAATTTTTTGGGTTGTATTTTCCCTTCCAGTGTCTTCTGTAATGCTGGATTTGTGTGTAGGTATTGTTGAAATTTGTTTTTGTCATTGAATATCTTGTTTTCTCCATCTGTGAGGACTGAGAGTTTTGCATGGTATAGTAGCCTGGGCTGACATCTGTGTTCTCTTAGGGTCTGCATGATATCTGTCCAGGCCCTTCTGGCTTTCATAGTTTCTGTTTAGAAGTCAGGTGTGATTCTAATGGGTTTGTCATTATATGTTATTTGGCCTTTTTCCCTTGCAGCTTTTAGTATTTTTTTTTTTTTTTTTTTTTTTTTTTTTTTTTTTTTTTTTTTTTTTTGTTCATTATACTTACTGTTTTGATTTTTATGTGGCGGGAGGATTTTCTTTTCTGGTCAAATTTGTTGGGTGTTCTGTAAGCCTCATGTATCCTTATTGGCTTCTCCTTTAACTTGGGGAAATTTTCTACATTGATTTTGTTGAAAATATTTTCTGGGTCTTAGAGAAGGGAGCCTTATTTTCCCTCTATTCCTATTATTCTTAGGTTTTGTCTTTTCATATTGTCTTGGATTTCTTGGACGGTCTGTGTCCGGAATTTTTTGGATTTAACATTTTTTTTGACAGATACATCGATTTCTTCCATTGTATCTTCTACACCTGAGATTCTTTCCTCCATTTCTTGTATTCTGTTGGTTATGCTTACCTCTGTAGTTCCTGTTTTCTTCCCTAAATTCTTCCTCTCCATTATTTCCTCCATTTGTGTTTTCTTTAATTTTTAGTTCTATCTTCAGGTCTTGAGTTGTTTTGTTTACTTCCTTCACCAGTCTGATTATATTTTCCTCCTTTTCTTTTAGTTCCTTCAACTCTGTCTCTTTTATTTCTTTCAGTGATTTAATTATTTCTTCTCTGAAGGCCACAAGCTGTTTGGCTGCATCTTCCCGTATTTCTTCACGGATGGCCATAATCTGCTTGTCTTTATCTTCCTCCATTTCTTTACGGATAGAAAAGAAATTCTCTAATTTCTTTATGTATTCCTCTAATTCTTTATGTATTTTATTTGTTTCCTCTATTATCCTCTTCATCAACATAGATGTAAGGTCATCTTCTTGATTTTCTATTATGCTGCATTTTCCAGGGCTGTTTGCCCCTGGATGGCTGGGTTCTGGAGATGCCATATTGCTCGGTCTTTTGTTGGTTGAGCTTTTACGCTGACCTCTACCCATTGGGCTGATTTAGGTGTTGGCTGTTAGTTTCTGTGCTTCCTGGAGTCCTGAGGTAGGGAGTATCCCCTTGGCCAGAAGATGATTTTTCCTCAAGGAGTCCTTTTCTGCTTTTTGGTTATGATCACTGTATGGCCAGTGTTTCTCAGGAGTTGCCACTGCTCACCTCAGGTTTATAGCCCTGAGTAGTAGCTGTGGTCTATGTTAGGCAGGGGGGATCTCCTCTTACCCATAGAATTCTCAAGACAGCTGCCCCACTGCTGGGTTTCTTCTTATAAATTTAGTGTGCTGCTGCTCACTAAATTTCCATGTACAGTCCTCTTGAAGAATCTGCTGATTCCCTAGCTGTGGGGTTTTCTCCCAACAGGAAAACTCAGTCTGTTATCCTGGGGCACACAGTTCTGTCCGGGAAAGTGAGAGGTGCACTCAGCAAGTCTCTGGGCCAAAGGCTGATTGCTCTGCTCTGGACCTGGAGAATGTGCACCTAGGTTGAGTTGGCCCCTGGGGGCGTTGCTCTGGTCTGGAGGCTGGGTGCCTCTCTCTGGACCAGAAGCTGTGTGTCCCTGTGTGGGATGGTGGCTGCAGGCACTGCTCTGGAGCAGAAGCTGTGGGTGCAGCCTTCTTGAAGGACTAGGGATTCCCACAGTTTTGACAGTCTAGCTAGGGATAACTGGTTGATCCTTTGCACAGTATCTGAGGGCTGCTGTAATGGCTCTCTGGCTTTTGTAGGTCTGAGGATGCAGCTGTGTGTCCCAGTGCCGTAAGGGAACTCAATAATGGTGGCAGAGCACAGCGCTCCTGCCTGCCTTAGAGCCTAGAGTCTGCGTGATTCCAGGAAGTGTTTTGGTGATGGGTGTCCTAAGTGTTAGAGCTGATGATCCCCTCCGCTGGGGGTTTCCTCCTGCCAGAGACACGCAGTCTTTGCTTTGGGGACTACTGTTCTGTCTGGGGTGGTGAGTAGAACCCACAGGCACAGATGCCCACTTGTGGTTCTGCCTTTCTGGCCTTTGGGAGCCTTGGCTGCTGCCTAAATGGGTAATTTTCCCTAGTCCCTTTCGTGGTGGGGGTGTTGGCTGGCTGCTCTGAGATCAGACCAGCTGTTTCCCTCCCTGTGGGTTTGCACCTGCCAGTGAAATGCAGTCTCTGGTGCCTGGTGCCCTGGTGCCCACAGTTCTATCTGAGGTGGCGAATCAGGCGCGCAGGCAGGGCTTCGTGCCGGCGCCTGGGTCCCAGCTCTGGGTCGGAGCTGGCTCTTGGGGCGCCCGAGGAACCCAAGTCTTTTCCAGGGGATATCTGGGTAACCTGAGGTAGGTCCCAATAGTTTCCTGCTCCGTGGGGTTATCTCTCGACTGGGAAATCCAGTCTATGGTGTTGTGGGCCCACAGTTAAGTATGGGACCGTGACCAGATCATGCTGGAGTGTAGCTCTGGGCTGGTGACCAAGCGCCTAGTGGAACCGGGATCTCTTCCGCGGTTTAGCCGGGTGAGTTAAAGCTGATTGAATCCCCCACCGTGGGGTATCCTCTCACCTGTGAAACACAATCACTTTTGTTTTATGGCTGCGAGTTCTGATTGCTGGTCACCGTGCCAATCCTGATGTGCTGTTCCTCAGAATGAGAGTCCTCCCGGCGCTGCCATCTTGCCCAGCCTCTAGTTGGTTATTTTAAGTGGATGTTTCTGTGAATTGGTGGTCCCTTACCAGAAAGTACTGACAAGTATCTTTCAGCCTGAGAGCTTTGAATTTTAGCCGTTATTAATCTAATTATTAGGAAGAATACCCTTTTTTTCTTGTCTGTAACTCAGTATTCCAATCCTTGTTTTTTTTTTCCCATTTTCTCTTTCAACTTTCTTGGAGAAGGTATGGAAAGAACCAACACCATTAAACATAGTGCAACCAGATCCATGAATATGACAGCCCAAATGAAGCTAAAACGGATTAAAACACCCTCTGCCATGGCAATTTTTTATTTTTAAAGCAGTTTAGGCCAAACCCTGTCTAGAGGTTTGTCTGCCTCCAGTTCCTTTCTTTCCTGCCATGGCTATGGAGCTGAGCCAGTTGAGCCAACACCATATAAAAGGAGCCATGCTTGTTAATCCCTCAGTTAAACTGCAGCAGCAGCCAGTTTTGGTATGGAAATTTCGGGTCTACCCACCAGAGGCTGTCTTTTGCTCCTGGGGTACTTTAAGAGAGTCTCTTAAAAAGACAGTAACTGACCTAGGAGTTTTTAGTTTTTTTTAAGTTTGAGTTTTATCACTGGAGCTCATTCCCCCCACTAAATTATATTAAAGTATGATTTAAAGGGTGTGGATAATTAGATTAGTTGGGTACCAATTGTTGTAAAATGGTGATTAATATTTACTATTGAGTTATCTTCTGGTAAAGCTTGCTGTTAATCCTAAACACCTGTATACCCAAATCACCACACAGACTCTGGGTTTATTTAGTTAACCTAAAATACAATGCTGGGCAATAGTTAATCCATCCTAAACCTCCAAGCAATCATAGTTTCCTAACATTTAGATTTCCCACATTATACTTGCTTTTAGTGATATCTTAGGTCCAGTCCATTTTTCCATGTAGTTCTAAGATCTGTCCTCCAGCTCTCTCTCCTACCTCTCCTCTCCCTTTCTCCTCCCACTCCCTTCTTGCCCTCTGACTCCTCCCATCTTTCCTGTCTTCTGGCTCATCCCAGCTCAACATTGTATCTAGTTGCTTTATTTTAGCCTGTTTACACAGAGATGAGACAAGATGCTTAGAATGAGTATCACAATACAATATCCAGATTGAAACCAGAGCGTGGTTGGGGAGGATAAATCAGCATTTGAATGAACAAGTGTAAGGTGTATACATTTCAAAAGAACATTATACCAACACCAAGCAAGTCAAAAACTTGTATGAAAAAAATTCCAGTCTCTAAAGAAAGAAATAGTAGAAGATATCAGAAGATGGAAAGATTTCCCATGCTCATTCCTTGGCAAGATTAACATAGTCATAGCAAAAATGACCATCTTACCAAAAGCAATCTACCAATTCAATGCAATTCCCAGCAAATTACCAACACAGTTCTTTACAGACCTTGAAAGAATAATTCTCAACTTCATATGTAACAATAAGAAAACCAGAATCTCAAAAACAATCTTCTTCAATAAAAGGTCTTTTGGAGTTACCTCCATCCCTAATCTCAAGCTGTAGTATAGAGCAATAGTAGTAAAAAAAATGCAAATGGTATTGGCAATGGTGGATCAATAGAATTAAATAGAAGACCCTGCAATAAACCTACATAGTTATGGATACCTTATTTTTGACAAAGATGCCAAATCCATACAATGGAAAAAAAGACAGTATCTTCAACAAATGGTGCAGGCCTTACTGGATGTCTACATGTAGAAAAATGGAAATAGTTTCATACTTATCACCCTACAAAAAACTAAAACTCAAGTGGATCATAGACCTCAATATATAAAACCAGACACACTAAACCTGTTAGAAGAAAAAGTGGGAAATTGCCACAAGAGATAAGTTCCTGAACAGAATACCAACAGCACAGGCTTTAAGAGCAACAATCAATAAATGGAACCTCATGAAACTGAAAAGCTTCTGTAAAGCAAATGACACTGTTGTCAGAACAAAATGACTGCCTACAGATTGGGAAAGGATCTTCACCAACCCTCTATATGATAAAGGGCTGATATTCAGACTGTATAAAGAACTCAAGAAGCAACAAATCAAGTAATCCAATTAGAAAATAGGGTACAGAGTTAAACAGATAATTCTCAATAGAGGAATATTGACTGTCAGATAAACACTTAAAGGAATGCTCAACATCATTTAACATCAGGGAAATGCAAATCAAAACAACTCAGAGTTTCACCTTACAACCAACAGAATTGCTAAGATCAAAAACTCAAGTGACAACACATGCTGGAGAGGTTGTGTAGAAAGGGGAATCTTCCTCCATTGCTGGTGGGAATGTGAACTTTTACAACCACTTTGTAAATCAATCTGGCACTGTCTCAGACAATTAGGTATAGCACTAACTCAATATTCAGCTATACCACTCCTAGGCTCATAGCCAAATGATGCTCAAGTATACAAGAAGAATATTTGCTCTAACATGTTTGTAGCAGTTTAATTTGTAATATCCAGAAGCTGGAAATAACCCAGAAGGCCCTCAGTTGAGAAATAGATACAAAAATTGTGGTACATTTACACAATGGAATACTACTCTGTAATTAAAAAGAAGGAAATCACCAACTTTTGCAGGCAAATTGTGGGAACTAGAAAAGTTCATCCTGAGTGAGGTACCCCAGAAGCAGAAAGACACACAGGATATATACTCACTCATAAGTGGATATTAGACATGTAATATAGGATAACCTTACTAAAATCTGTACACTTAAAGAAGCTAATCAAGAAGGAGGAATCTGGGTAAGATGCTCAGTTTTCATTTAGAAAGACAAATGGGATGGGCACCAGAAGAACAAGAATATTGGAACAGGACAGGAGCCTACCACACTGAGCCTCTGAAAGACTACCCTGCGTGGTACCATATGAAGTTGAGATTTTTTCTTTCAAGTTCTGTAAGCAATTGTGCTGGTATTTCAATGAAAATTGCATTGAATGTGTAGATTGCTTTTGGCAGGATGGCCATTTTCACTATGTTAATAATACCGATCCATGAACATGGGAGATCTTACCATCTTCTGATATCTTCTATTTCTTTCTTCAGAGACTTGAAGTTTTTTTCAAACAGATCTTTCACTTGCTTGGTTAGAGTCACACCAAGTACTTTATGTTATTTGTGGCTATTGTGAAGGGTGTTGCTTCCCTAATTTCTTTTTCAGCCCTTTTGCCTATTGTATACAGGAAGGCTACTTTTTGTTTGTTTGTTTGTTTTTGAGTTATTTTTTTTACGTAGCCAGTTGGCAGAAAGTGTTTATCAGTTTAGGAAGTTCTATGGTTGAATTTTTGTCATCACTAATGTACATTATCATATTATCTGCAAATATTAATTCTTTGACTTCTTTCTTTCTGATTTGTATCCTCTTGAACTCTTTTATTTGTCTTATTGACCTGGATAGGACATCAAGTACTATGTTTTTTTTTTAATTTAATTTTTTTCTTATCAGTTACATTTTATTAACTCTGTATCCCAGCCGTGTCCCGATCCCTCATTCCCTCCCAGTCCCTCCCTCCCTCCCTCCTCTCCACCATGCCCCTTGCCAAGTCCACTGATAGGGGGGACCTCCTCCCCATTTATCTGATCCTATTTTATCAGGTATCTTCAGGACTGGCTGCAAAGCTCTCCTCTGTGGCCTAACAGGACTGCTCCTCCCTTGGGGAGTAGGGAGGCCAAAGAGCCAGTCATTGAGCTCCTGTTAGAAATAGTCCTTATTCCCCTCACTATGGGAAACCAATTGGTTACTGAGCCACCACAGGCTACATCTGAGCAGGGGTTCTAGGTTACTTTCATACATGGTCCTTAGTTGCATGTCAGTCTCAGAAAGCACCCTGTGCCCAGATATATTTGGTCCTTGTGGAGCTCCTATCCTTTCCTCATCAGACTAACTCCCCTTCTTTCTTATGATTCCCTGTACTCTGCCAAAGGTATGGTCATGAGTCTTTGCTTTGAAAACACTGCTAGTTAGAGTCTTTCAAATGCACTCAGTAGACTCCTGTCAATGTTCAATGTGCATCCCCTCTATCTTTCAACACGAGGATTGATAATCTTACCCCATGTCCGCTCTCTTGATTATCTTTTTTAGGTGTATAGATTTCATTATGTTTATCATATCTTATAGGTCTATATAAGTGAGTATATACCGTGTTTGTCTTTCTCCTTCTGGGATATTTCACTCAGGATGATCTTTTCTAGATCCCACCATTTGCCTGCAAATTTCATGATTTCCTCCTTTTTGA
>NW_026585933.1:0-3439 GCF_907164565.1 Psammomys obesus
TCAGTCAGGGCCTCCGTCAGTCAGGGCCTCCGCCAGTCAGGGCCCCGGCCAGTCAGGGGCTCTGCGCAGGGCGAGGCGAGCACCCGCCCACCAGCCCCCCGCGCTTACCTGGCCCTCCGCCTGGGGGTAGGTGACCCACTTCAGGTCGGCAGTCTCCAGCTTCGTGTTCAGCAGGGTCTCTAAGACCGAGAGACAAGTCAGCCGTGGGGGAGGGAGGGAGGTGGCCACAGCTTGCCGGAAGGGGGATGGTGCCCGCGGCCCCGAGGTTCCTCCTGGGACCCCAGGGCGGAGGACGGCCGATTCCTGCAAGTTGTCGCCGGTGCCACACAGCACGCGGCACCACAGAACTCCTCTCCGCCCTCTTCGCCGCCCACGGGAAGAAAGCCACATTTGTGTAGCAGTGAGACACGCCCGTGATCCCAGCACGGAGGCGGAGGCAGGCGGAGCCCTGGGTTCAGGGCCAGCCTGGTCTACAGAGGGAGTCAGGGCAACAGGGCTACACAGAGAGACCCTGCCAGAGACAGAGAGAATCACATTTTCGTGGATGCCATGTGGGCATGTGTGCCTGTGTGTGTGTGTGTGTGTGTGTGTGTGTGTGTGAGGGGGGGGGGGGTTGATGAGAACCAAAAGCAGGTTGTCAGGCTTGAAGGCATCACTCTCTGCTGAACCACCTCACCGCTCACCGCCCTTAGATTCCTAACTCCACCATCAGCCACCAGTAGGCACTGGACAGCTTCTAGACCTCCCCCAGGAGCTGTGCCTGGGGTCAGGGCAGCCCATGCCGGGAGTTAAAGTCCACGACTCAGGGAGCCCGAAGAAGGTAGCTCTTACTTCAACCGCAGCACATGCCAGAGCTGTGGCTCAGGGGCTGTGCTTGCTGAGGCGCTCAGGTTCTGGGGTCACCCCAGATTCACAGAAAAAGAAGGGGAAGAAGAAAGGAAGAAAGGAGAGAGGGAAGGAAGGAGGGAAGGATGGTAGGGAAGAAAGGAAGGAGGGACGAAAGGAGGGAAGGAAGGAAGACAAGAAGGAGGGAAGAAAGGAGGGAGGAAAGAAGAAAGGAAGGAGGGAAGAAAGGAGGGAAGGAAGGAAGGAAGAAAAGAAGGAGGGAAGAAAGGAGGGAGGAAAGAAGAATGGAAGGAGGGAAGGATAGGAAGGAAGGAAAGAGGGAAAGAAGGAAGGAGGAAAGGAAGGAAAGAAGAAAGGAAGGAGGGAAGGAGGGAGGAAGGGAAGGAAAAAGAAAGAATTGCTGGGCAGGTGGATACAGAAGATCAAGAGTTCAAGACCAGGTTCCACTACATAGCGGTTGTGCCCAGCGTGAATCACGGGAGATCCTGTCTAAAATCAAGAAGCAGGCCAGCCACATCCTGGCCTGGCCCGGGCAGGGGACCGCTGGTACAGGCTGAGGCTCCCTATGGCCGCCCGGGCTCCACATTCCCCTTCCTAAGTGCCAAAATTGGCTCCATCCCAGCTCCGCTCCTCTCTGCAGCCCCCACCCCCTTTCCACAGCAGCCGCTTCCTCAAGGTGCTGCCCTCAGCCTGAGGCAGGGCCTCCCCGCTCCCTGTCACCTGAGGAGGAAGTTCTGGAAACCCGGACCCTTGGGTTCCCGCCGTGGGGCGGGCCCTCACCGCATCTGGAGTTGGTTAGGGAGGGTTAGGGTGTGTGAGGTGGCCTGTGAGCTCACCGGGCCCTGGATCTTTGGGGGAAGGGGATTACAAGTGCTGAGGCCTCCGGGACGGGGCGGGACCAGGGAATCCCCAGCCCGGGGCAGGCGAGCGAGGCGGTGGAGAGAGGCCTCCAGGGAGCGAGCACCTGGGACAGGTCCCGCCTCCCCGCGGGGCTCGCTCGCAGCTCCCCGCCGTGTCCTGGGGGGCAGGAACCGCAGCGGCTGGGGCCAGCCCCGGGCCCCTCCCGGTGGCGGGAGGCAGAGCGCACCGGGACAGGATGCCGGGGTTCTGGGAAGGGGGTGGACAGAGGCCGGTCTCCACCCTCCATTGTTCGCGCCTGGAAAGTTTTCCTGTCTGCAGCTCCCGCGCTGTCTGCGCCCCAGGCTACTCTCCAGCCTGCAGGGCCCGGACCAGCCCCTCTGCCCGGCTTGGCCTCCAGCCTCCAGCTCCTTCAGGCCGGACCCACCCTCGCTCCATGCTTCCTCCCCGCCGCTCGGCTCCATTTCCTGGTTCCCGGACAGTCTCCCGGTTCACACCTTGGTTGGGGCCACGTGGCCCCAGGTGGACGAACATTCTGAGGGTTCAGTCTTTGGTTTGTGACCAGCGGGGCAGCAGGCCCTCACGCTCGCGCTGGAGGCGCAAACTACGATTAACGCACACGCACGGGGCTGGGGGGACCCCAGGTGACACAGGTGGGCAGGCGCCTCCCTCACCGCTTCACCTCCTCCCTCAGCCTTCCCCGCCCTCACTCTGCGGCCAGAGCGAGCGGCGTCCGCACACCCCGACCCCTCAGTCCAGCCCCCACGCCGACCCCACGGCCTCCCCCCAACTGCTTTGATTCCAGGCGGCGCGGGGGGCTGTGGAGGAGCCAGGTTCATTGAAAAGAGATTAGGGAGGGGGGTTACCGGTCCCGGGCAGCCCCAAGAGGGGCACAGGGGCTCGCGGATCTCCAAGAGGCGTTTGGAGAGGAATACAGGAAAGAGAGGGAAAAAAACCCGAAGCCCGAGGCGGGCCGGGCGGCCAGCTGGGGTGAATTAGGGCCCAGGCAGGTTTTGCGGGGCTGCACGGCTGGAAAAAGCCACAGGCGGGGGAAGCCGGGGTGCAAATGGCATCTAAAGAGCGGGGCATCACCTGGAGAGAGGCCAGCAGCCCGGCCGCGGGGCTGGGGAGCGCAGGGGTGCAGGGACGCAGGGGGTGCTGGGTGGCGGGTGTTGGGGCGCAGGGGCGGGTGCTGGGACGCAGGGGCGGCGGGTGTTGGCGCGCAGAGGGAGTGTAGGAGCGCAGGGGGTGCTGGGGCGCAGAGGGGGTGCAGGGGCGCAGGGGGGGCTGGGTGTTGGGGTGCAGGGGCGGCGGGTGCTGGGGCGCAGGGGCGGGTGCAGGGGAGTGCTGGGGGGCGGGTGCTGGGACGCAGGGGGGGTGCTGGGGCGCAGGGGCGGGTCTGGCGAGCGGGGTCGCCCGCGGCCTGGTCTGCCCGGCGTCGGCAGGGAACTTGGGGAACTTCTCCCGGAGTTGGCCGGGGCGGGGCGGACGGAAAGTTGGGAGAGTTTGGGAGTTTGGGAGCTGGGCGCGCGGGAGGGCCGGCGGGACCCGGCGGGCGGAGGAGGACGCCCCGGCCGAGCGGCCTCCCTCTCCCTCCCGAACAAAAGGAGCCCCGCTCGGCCCGCCCCCCGCCCGGCGCCCGCGGACACTCACCCTCCAGGGCGGCGGCGACGGACGCCCAGCACAGCAGCGCGCGGAGCTCCATGGCGCCGGCCGCGCGGGGCCCGGCCCCCCC
>NW_026585934.1:0-2622 GCF_907164565.1 Psammomys obesus
TCCTTCTCTGCTTTTTGGTTATGGTCACTGTATGGCCAGTGTTTCTCAGGAGTTGCCACTGCTCACCTCAGGTTTATAGCCCTGAGTAGTAGCTGTGGTCTATGTTAGGCAGGGGGGGATCTCCTCTTACCCATAGATGTTCTCAAGGCAGCTGCCCCACTGCTGGGTTTCTTGTTATAAATTTAGTGTGCTGCTGCTCACTAAATTTCCATGTACAGTCCTCTTGAAGAAACTGCTGATTCCCTAGTTGTCAGGTTTTCTCCAAACTGGGAAACTCAGTCTGTTTTCCTGGGGCACACAGCTCTGTCCGGGAAAGTGGGAGGTGCACTCAGCAAGTCTCTGGGCCACAGGCTGATTGCTCTGCTCTGGACCTGGAGAATGTGCACCTAGGTTGAGTTGGCACCTAGGGGCACTGCTCTGGTCTGGAGGCTGGGTGCCTCACTCTGGACCAGAAGCTGTGTGTCTCTGTCTGGGATGGCAGCTGCAGGCACTGCTCTGGTCCAGATACTGTGGGTGCAGACCTCTTTAAGGACCAGGGATTCCCACAGTTTTGACAGTCTAGCTAGGGATAACTGGTTGATCCTTGGCACAGTATCTGAGGGCTGCTGTAATGGCTCTCTGGCTTTTGTAGGTCTGAGGATGCAGCTGTGTGTCCCAGTGCCCTAGGGGAACTCAATAATGACGGCAGAGCACAGCGCTCCTGAGTCTGCGTGAGTCCAGGAAGTTATTTGGTGCTGGGTGTCCTAAGCGTTTGATCTGCTGACCCCCTCCCTGGGGGTTTCCTCCTACCAGAGACATGCAGTCTGGTGCCCTGGTGCCCACAGTTCTATCTGAGGCAGCGAATCAGGTGCGCAGGCAGGGCTCCGTGCAGGCACCTGTGTCCCGGCTCTGGGTCTGGGCTGGCTCTTGGGGCACCCGCGGAACCTGAGCCTTTTCCAGGGGATGTCTGGGTAACCTGAGGTCGGTCCCAATCGTTTCCTGCTCCGTGGGGTTATCTCTCAACTGGGAAATCCAGTCTATGGTGTTGTGGGCCCACAGTTCAGTCTGAGACCGTGACCAGATTGTGCTGGCGTGTAGCTCTGGGCTGGCGACCAAGCGCCTGGAGGAACGGGAACTGGGATCTCTTCCGCGGTTTAGCCGGGTGAGTTCAAGTTGATTGAATCCCCCACCGTGGGGTATCCTCTCACCTGTGAAACACAATCACTTGTGTTTTATGGCCGTGAGTTCTGATTGCTGGTCACCGTGCCAATCCTGCTGTGCTGCTCCTCAGAATGAAAGTCCTCCTGGCGCCGCCATCTTGCCCCGCCCCCCTGTATTTCTTTAAGATGTTTATTCATGTCTCCATTAAAGGTCTCTATGATCTTTATATGGTTGGATTCTAAGATCATCTTCTTGTCTTTCAGCTATGTCATGAAATCCAGGGCTTGCTTCAGTAGGATAGTAGGTGGTGCCATATTGCTCTGACTCTTGTTGATTGTCTTCTCCTTCTCCTCCTCCTATTCTTTTCTTCTCTTGTTCCCTCTATTCTCCTTCCCATCCCCTTCTTTTTCTCTCTCTTCTTCTTCTTGTTCTTCTCCTACTCCTTCTCCTCCTTTACTTCATAGTTTTGGTTTTTTGAGACAGGTTTTCACTGTGTAGCCTTGGTTGTCCTAGGATTGCTTTTAAAAGCAGGATGACCTTGATATCACAGTGATCTGCTTGCCTCTGCCTTCCAGAGACCTGGAATCACAGGCATGTGCCCAGCATGTCTGGCCATTGATTGTGTTCTAATGCTGGACTTTAGCCATCTGGTTGTCCCTGGTGTTTGCTGGATGTTATTGATACCAGCAGGACTCCGTATGTGCTGATCTATCCCTCTAGTTCCCTTTTGTTCTCTAAAACAGTATTCATTTCAGAGCTGGGTGTTGGTAGCACACGCCTTTAATTCCAGCACTCTGGAAGCAGAAGCAGACAGATCTCTGTGTCTGAGGCCAGTCTGATCTGCAGAGTGAGTTTCAGGACAGCCAAGGCTACACAGAGAAACCCTGTTTCAAAAACACAAAAAATAAAACAGATATATTTATTTCATAGTTACTTGTGTATTTGTGAGTGCATGTGAGTGGGGGCTGTGAAGACCAGAGGACAACATGCTGAAATTCATTCTCTCATTTCATCATGTGGGTGCTGGAAACTGAACTCAGGTTGTCAGGTTTGGAGGCAGGTGGATTTATTCCTTGAGCCGTCTGCCAAGCCTACAACTTTTTCTTTCACTTTTCCTGTGACAACTGATGTCCAGATATTTTTCTCTGGTAGGCATTCTTGAGTTTGGGTTGAATCCAGCTTGTCGTGGAGTGTGGTCTTCTGACCACTGTCATTTGGTTTTGTTTGATATTATTTTTCTTAGAAATGTTTGTGTTGACTCTCACATGAAAGGCATGTACATTTCCCTTTGTTATCTGCTTTTTGAGTTTAATATGAAGCAAATTATAGAATGTGATGGGCATGATGGTCTTCTTATGAAGTCTTTAGTTTGATATGGCACTGTGAGGTCTTCTGGTTTTTATCCTAAAAAATTAATCCATTAAAAATCATTTTGGGCAAGTTCATTCCTCAGCTGTTGGTCTCCACTTCTGTTATATATAT
>NW_026585935.1:0-1704 GCF_907164565.1 Psammomys obesus
GTGTAATATACAGGAGACATGGACACAGGAAAGGGGAGGCTGCCACTAGTGTTCTTTGTAGTGCTAGGGACAACCATGAGAATTGGGTCTTCTGTAACTGAGAGTGGAAAAACATAGAAACAAGTAGGAGAACATCACTGAAAATTTGTTTCTTTTTGTGTGTGTGTTTCTTTGGGGGAACTTAGGAAAGCTTTTGGAGGAGGAACCTATCTAGATTCCTTATTGGGGATTGAATTTGAGTGTCTATGGTCTCAACCCATTTCTTGGTGTTTGTGTCTACTGTGTTTTGATTGAAACTGATAATTCTGACTCCTTGTTATGTTCTCATGCCTTCACCCTTATCAACTCTATGCCTAAATCATATAGGAAAGAGTCAAAGCAATTGCTATTCAGTGCTAGGCTATTTTGGTATCCTGAGGTTTTTACATGTTTAATTTTGTTGTTTTTGAAGACCAAGTTTCTTTGTGTAGCGTTGGCTGTCCTGAATGTAGGTATGCAATTCAGCCAGGCTTCACACTTAGAGGTCTACCTCCCTCTGGCTGCAGAGAGCTGGGATCAAATGTGGTCCAATATGCACATTTTGTTTCGATATATAGGCTGATGGGCCTGGTACGTAGGGTTTAGTACATGTCAAGCATATTCTATTTTGCTGATCTTCACATCCACACTTGAATTTTGATATTTGTCAGAGAGTATATTGTGTTTCTCAAGATGTCATGTATTCATCACATTAATACTGCCTGTATTTCTGAGTCATTGGATTGTAGGTGTGTGACATTCTTCTTGCCTCTTGTGTTTGTTTTGTTTTGTTTTGTTTTAACGGGTGAATATGGGTAGTATTTTGCCTGTATGTATGAATATGCACCTCTTTTGTACCTGGTCCTCCCAATAGTCAGCAGATGGTTTCAGAACTCCTGAATTTGGAGTAATGGATAGATGTGAGCCTCCATTTAAACACTGGCAATTGAGCCCAATTATTTGCAGGACCAACAAGAGCTTTTCATTGCTGAGCCACTTCAACTGCCTTATGTTGCTTATTTCATCTGTCCATTTGTACCTGTTTGAGCACACATTCCCTTTTAATAAGTTCTCATTAATGTTACAGTTTAAGCTGGGACACTTCAGGTTTCTGGAAGTTAGATACAAAACTGTAGTGAATATATAATTCTTTGTAGGAACTTCAATGAAAACCATTGAGTTCTTTGTATCTTTCTTATTTGAATGATTTTTGCAGTGGATTCAGATCTTAAATGTACCTCTGGAAGTCATGAAATTTGTTTGAAAGGAAGGCCGGCATCCAACTTAATGAGATACACATACCTCTGCCTCCTGAGTGCTAGCATTAAAGGCATGAGCCAGTACATCCTGCTTGCCCATATTTTTTGTAGTTAGTAATTGAGCATAGCATTTTTGTGATGTGCCATCTGTATTGTTCATCTATTTGCTTGTCTCTCTTTATGTCTTTTAATTGGCATTTCCTTTGAAAAGCTATATTTTATTCAAAGGGTCCAGAGATGACAGAGGTGAACCTCATCATTTAGTTTCCTTCTAAAATGACTTGGTAATTACATCAATTCATTACATCAACTTCTATGTGAGGAGATAAGTAAGAGAAACACTGGAATCATAGGAATACATTGTCTATGAAGTATACATATACAGCATTGGCACTGTCATGCTTTCTGTGATACTCACATATGGGAT
>NW_026585936.1:0-4655 GCF_907164565.1 Psammomys obesus
GAAGGGAAGTTAGTATGATATGGAAAGGATAGGAGCTCTACAAGGACAAATTTATCTGGGCACAGGGTCTTTTCTGAGACTGACACTCAACCAAGGACCATCTATGGATATAACCTAGAACTTCTGCTCGGATGTGGCCTGTGGTAGCTCAGTAACCAAGTAGTTTTCCAAAGTAAGGGGAACAAGGACTATTTCTAACAGGATCTCAAGGGCAGGCTCTTTGACCTCCCCCCCGCCCCAGGGGAGGAGCAGTCCTGTTAGGCCACAGAGGAGGACTTTGCAGCCAGCCTTGAAGATACCTGATAAAACAGGGTCAAATGAAAGGGGAGGAGGTCCTCCCCTATCAGTGGACTTGGAAAGGGACAGGGAGGAGACCAGGGAGGGAGTTGGGGAGGGGGAGGGAATGAGGGAGTGGGATACAGCTGGGACACAGAGTTAACAAATTGTAACTAAAAATAAAAAAAATAAAAAATAAAATAAAATAAAATAAAATTGTCCCCTTATCTCCATATAATCATTACAGTACATGCTGAGTCATTTATGCAAATAACTCATAGGCAAAACCACTCATACACATAATAATACATATAAAAATGCTTTGTTTTGGAAGAAAAAAGATATGGGAGGTGAAAAAAAATGAGACAAACAAAATGAAAAATACAGTAGAGAAAGTTTAATGCAAAACTCATCAAACAGAAACATAGTCAGTGACGTAGAATATGCACAGATCACAATGCAGTCAGGAGAACAAGGAGAATGAAAATAGGCTAAATTGCCTTATGATCGCTTTATGATATTATCAAGAGACCTGTGAGTGATTTGGGTTTAAGAAGGGCTAAAGAACATCACTGAAAAAAAAAAAAATCGAACAGAATACCAAACTGATATACCAAACAGTTCATGTTTGTGCAGTCGCAATGGTTAGACTTTATGTGTGTAGCTTACGAGATTACTAGGAGGCACCATCCCCCAGCAAAACTTTCTGATCCTCTGACTCTTACAATATTTCTCTTCCCTCTTGGACAATGTTCCTTGAGCCTTAGGATTAGGGGTAGTTTTATCAATGCATTCATTGAGACTGGGTTCCACAACTCTTCATTTTGATTGGTTGTTGTTTTCTGTAATCACCTCCATCTGTTGCAAAGAGAAGTTTCCTTGATTAGAAGCAAATGTTACACCTTTTTGTGGATATGATAAAAAATACTTAGAATGTGGTTAGGAATTATACTAGATTACTAAAGCAATGGTTTTAAGTTTCCCCTTCAAGATCCATGACTTCACTAGCCTTGGGTAATTGGCTAAGGTTCTAGTAGCAGACATGACTTCCTTCTTGTTAAGTTCTTAAGTCCGATCAGAGAGCTTTTAATCAAAAGTATGCATTACTGCATCCTTAGGATTATCTTGTTAATTTTTGTGGTTCACAAAACTCACAGCTAGGTAGCACTTTTGGCTCTCTCCCTTTTTTGAAAGCTTTTGAGGCACCTTCTTATACCAGAAAAAAAATTTCGTTAGAGGAGAGGTGTTCAAGTCAGTTCTAGTCCAGGGACCTCTGAGTCCCATATCTGGTGTGCATGATTTATTCAGTAATAGGATTTACACTTCTGGAAGGAACTAAGTGTGACAATAGGATGTATGTTTTTGACATCCCTGACCAACTACTCAAAAAAGGATATATCTTTCCTGTCATCAGGGTTTTAGTTAGGTGGTCTTTGGCTTGTGAATGGAGCACTGTCAACTAAGTTGAGAAAATTTTATTTAAGCTTTATATTTATCTACAGATTTACTCGTATTATCATTTTTTAGGTATGTAATCCACAGTATGTTTCCTTATGACTTTTTCAGACATCCTTACTGTTATTTTACCATCCTTCCTTCTTCATCTGAATTGATGGCCATCACATCTCCCTATGAGATCTCCCCTTGTCTCATTTCTCAAATCAGGCAACTTGTGCCCTATTATTCCTCTCTCTATTGCCCCCGAACTCCCTACTCATGCATGTTTCTGTTTTACTTGCTTAGTTTGCACAGGTACCCCAAGATATGTACTCATACATAAAGATTTTGCCCTATGAGCATCAATGGAAGAGTACGTTTGACATTTTTCTACAAAGGTCTGGGTTGTCTCACTCAACATGATCTCTCCTAGTTGCACTCATTTATCTTCCGATTTCATTATTCTTTTCAACTGAGTAATATTCTGCAGTATATAGGTACCACATTTTCATTATCCATTAATCTGTTGGAAAACACTTAGGCTGTTTCTATTTCTTAGTTATTTATGAACAGAGCAGCAATGAAAGTGGCTGAACAAGTATCTTTGGATTATCCTGAAAGGCAAAGAGGATGGACATCAGAAGAAAAGGAAAACAGGAAACAACATAGGAACCTGCTACAGAGGACCTCTGAAAGCCAGAAGAAGAAACAGGAAACAACCTTGGAACCTGCCACAGAGGGCCTCTGAAAGCCTCTGCCGTGCAGACTGTCAAAGCAGATGCTGAGCCTGATGGCCAACTGATGGGCAGAGTGAATGGAATTTTATGTAAGAAGTGGGAAATAGTAAGAGCTGGAGAGGACAGGAACTCCACAAGCAGAGCAACAGAACAAGAAAATTTGAACACAGGGAACTTCCCAGAGACTCATACTCCAACCAAGGACTATTCATGAAGATAACCTAGAACCCTGACAATGCAGCCACTTCTGATGAGAACTGATAGACTAAGATCAAAAAGGAGAGGAGGACCTCCCCTATCAGTGGACTTGGGGAGGGGCATGCATGCAGAAGGGGAGGGGAGGGTGAGAGCAGGAGGGGAGGAGGGAGGGACTTATGGGGGATACAAAATGAATAAAGTGTAATTAATAAAAATTAAATAAAAAATTTTAAAAAAATGAAAAAAAAAGTTGAGTCTTCAGGTGTCATTCAGGCTCCACTTTCCCACTCTTGACATCATGAAGACCACAACAGGCAGATTCAGAGAAGGGAAGGGAAGCAGGAAGGACACAGCTGGGGGGTAAAGAGAACCTCAGGCAGCTGTGAGAGTGATGTGAACAGATTCTTGAACTGGGGTAACCCTTTGGGGGTGAATAGGAGCTGTTGGAGTGAGTATATATTTTTTGTAAGGCAGCCTCTTCAGAAGGAAGTGATTAAAAAGCAGATAATAGAGTTCCTCTGCTCCCCTACTAGGGTATCCACATGAAATCTGAATTGTCCATTGGCTACTTCTATGTAAGAAGTTTAGGTCCAATTCATGCATGGTCCTTGGTTGTGTGTTTCAATATCTTCAAGCCCCTCTGGGCCCTGCTCATTTGGCTCTATTGGTCTACTGTGGAGCTCCTGTCACCTCCAGGTCCTTCTATTCATCCTCTTATTTTTCCACAAGACTCCCTACACTTTTCCTAATGTTTGCCTGTGAGTCTCAGCATATATTTTTATCTGTTATTGGGTGGAGCCTCTCAGAGAACAGCTATGCTAGGCTCCTGTCCACAAACATAACAGGATATCATTAACAGTGTCAGGGGTTGACACTCTCCCATGGGTTGGGCCTCAGGTTGTTCCAGGCATTGGTTAGACATTCCCTCAATCTCTGCTCTATCTTTATCCTTGCACATCTTGAAGGCAGGGTAAATTTTGGGTCAAAGATTTGTGGGTGGATTGATGTTCCTCTCCCTCTGCTAGGCATACTGCTTAGTGGGTGACCGCTTCAGTCTCCATGACCCCTGCTACTAGAAATCTCAGCTAGAGTCACCCCATATTCTCCCAGAGGGCAACCTTGTTTTAGGTCTCCATCTTGTCACAGAGATACCCCCGCCCATGGTTTCTATCTCTCTGCATGTCCCCTGTCTTCCCACTAACCCGACTCTCCCCAGGTCTTACCCTAATTTCTCTCTGGATTCCCTCTCCTACCTTGTACCCTCTCTTCAACCACTTCCACTGTTTATTCTATTTCCCATTCTGTGTGAGATTTAAGTACCATCCCTTGGGCCCTCCTTTTCATTCATTTTCACTGGCTCTGTGAATTGTAGCATGTTTAAACTGTATTATATGACCGTGTGTGTCTTTCAGGATCTGGGTTAACTTGCTCAGAATGATCCTTTCTTGTTTAATCTATTTGCCTGCAAATTTCATGATTTTCTTGATATGAATAGCTAAGTAGTATTCCATTGTGTAAATGTGCCACAGTTTCGGTATCCATTCTTTATTTTTTTTTTTTGTTTTATTTTGTTAACTCTGTGTCCCAGCTGTATCCCGCTCCCTCATTCCCTCCCCAACCCCACACTCCCTCCCTGGTCTCCTCCCTGCCCCTTTCCAAGTCCACTGATAGGGGAGGACCTCCTCCCCTTTCATCTGACCCTGTCTTATCAGGTATCTTCAGGGCTGGCTGCAAAGTCCTCCTCTATGGCCTAACAGACTGCTCCTCCCCGGGGGGGGGGGGTCAAACAGCCTGCCCTTGAGATCCTGTTAGAAATAATCCCTGTTCCCCTTACTTTGGAAAACTACTTGGTTACTGAGCTACCACGGGCCACATCCGAGCAGAAGTTCTGTGTTATATCCATAGATGGTCCTTGGTTGAGTGTCAGTCTCAGAAAAGACCCTGTGCCCAGATATGTTTGGTCCTTGTAGAGCTCCTATCCTTTCCATATCATACTAACTTCCCTTC
>NW_026585937.1:0-3158 GCF_907164565.1 Psammomys obesus
AGGGGCTGCACCATCTCCAATGTGGTGTCCAGCTCTGCTGGCATTAGTGCTGGAGGCCTGGGCCTCTGTGGTTTAATTCTGACACCCGTTACAGGAGGGCCCAGTCTGGCGCTCTCAGCAACTTCCTTGGGGCTGGGAGTGGCAGCATCTGTAAACAGTCTTACAACCATCGTTGTAGAAGAATTAAACAGACTGTCAGATGAGTCTGAAGCCATGCGCCTGGTGGGAGCCAGCATGGACACTCTGGATGAGATTGTGCAGATCACGCCTAAGATGAGTGTCAAACTTTATAAAACACCTGGAGAAGGTTTTGATGACTTGAGGTCCCTCAGGGATCATATCCACGCTCTCAGGATAGCCAGAGCCAGCGCTCGCTCTGCCCAAGGTTCTAGGCAGGTGGGAAGGGCTTCATCCAGCTCTCTTCTCCCAATGACCAGAGGAGCCAAGATTACAGCAGTGAGCTTTACCAGTATCTTCCTTGGGTTGGATGTGTTTCACCTTGTGAAAGACTCAATGCATTTGTATGATGTGGCTAAGACAGAGTCAGCTAGAGCACTTCGGAACCTGGCTCACAACCTGGAAGAGAAGTTACATAAATTTAAGAAGATCCACGAGGCTCTATAGTAAGACCTGCGTCAGTGACCCCACCCCAGGCTCTCCAGGCGGCATTGGCTCTGCTTGTGTCCTTGCAGTTAGAGCTAGACATGTCCTAATCCCTCCACATGAGTCTGTAGCCCTTTCTGGACAGTTGAAGGGTCTAGAAATGCTCCGTTCCATTCCTGGGTCTGGTCATGAGATGCCTGTCAGGGTCGGCTTGTGGCCCAGGGGACATTTACATGGTCCTGCCTCTTACTGTGTTTCTCTCCAACAAGGGAAAGTCATGCCGATGAAAGAGGAAGAATAAAAGTCAGAAAAGTTTCTTCTGTTTTTGTTTGTTTGTTTTTAGGGGGCAAAGGAAAAACCCAGCTTTCTATAGGAAAGCATGGTCACAAGTTTTTGCCAATCAAAGTGTCCACCATGGCTTGCTCTTGACTCAGCCTCTGAGCTGTGAAATGAAAGTTGATGCTTCATACCTCACCACAGTCTTCCCATATACAATATCAGCCCAGCCTCATAGTGCATGTGACAATTACACACAGAACTGAAACATGGGCAAAGACTTGTCTCTTAAGAGAATGATTGTAAAACTCCAAACAAATGGTGAAATAAACGAGTTGTGATCTATACTGTATGGGTCCCAAGTAGCCACCTGTTCTCCCTGCTCAAAGCTGTGAGGACATGGCCATCAGGCCCCAGCGACATTTTTGTAGGGTGACATAGGCCACCGCAGCAAGAGTTACGTTCACCTATGGTGTCGAGCCCCTTTCTTTCAGTCTCTTCTCCTGGGACTAGAAGAAATGTCGCACAGCCGTCAAGATGTAGGTCTCTGGTAGAGCAGAGGATTTAGTGAGACATGAAGTGGAAATTCTGCTAGAGAGGATGCTGGGGACTTCTTAGAGGAAGCAATGCATGATGGTTATAAGTAATGGTGGCTTTCTAGTGCCCTGCTCTACAACTTCAGCACACCACAGAACCCAGGACTGAGCTGAGGGGTGAGGAGAGGCAGTGTGCCTGGAGGGATGGAACTGGTCAGAACTGGAGGTGTGGAGAGTGATCTGTGGGAGTTTCTGAGCCTGCAGGTGCATGTTTTTTGTTTGTTTTTTTCCTTCAAGACCATGGAGAACCCACAACAATACAGGTGTGTAGAGAAGAAGCTTGAAGGTCAGCCTGAGGTTGGCCATGTGAGTGTGTGGACAAGGAGTGGAGTGAAGGGGTGCCCCATCCAGCGGGGGTTCAACAGGTCCCTAAGGAGGGGTGAAAAGAATGGGGTGGGAAAGAGACTCAAAGAATGGAGACCAAGACAGGTTGTCTGATCAAGTCCTCATTTATTTGAAATTTTTACACAACTATATAGGGGGAAGGCAGGAAAGGGGAAAGGCTAATTTACTGCTGCAGAAGATAGCGAAAGTGTTTTATGGTTTGAGATACCGCACCTGCAAGATACCGTAAGAATGTTTCCTTAAGATATCTCAAGGAAAAAAAAAATTAGAAAAAAGATATCTCAAGGATGCTCCAAGACTAACGAGCAGATGTTCTCACATAAGTTTATCACCCATGACCTAGGGTCCTAGTGCAGCTTTGGTAACTTTTCCACTAATTGGCTTTGGCTCCACTAAATGGCTTTGGCTCACTAGTTGGCTTTGGCTCCCGGCATCTCCTCCCTTCTCAAACAATTTAAGAGGCTAACAGGTAGGTTTTGAACATGCGGTCTTTTGAAGACGGTGGGCATTAACCAGAGGGGGGAAGTAGTGACCTGATCCTCCAAAGATGTTTTGTAGTCTTTTTTGGGTGTCTTTTGGGGGAGGAAAGGAAGACCCCATCAACACCCGAGGGCATCCCCTGCTGGTTGTGGTTAGGGGTAATCAGACACCAACCTCTATGCAATCAGGTTTGCTTCTCGGGGGACTCAGAAGCTGGCAATTGGGCCCTCCCCCTGCGGTACCTCATCCTACACCCCTTGCAGGTGCCCACGCATTATCAGGCAAGCATTTATCTGAGTTTCATGCTGTTCTCAGGAGAGCTAAGTGCAAGCAGTCAAGACCCATGTGATGGACTGTTACAAGTCTTCCTCGGGCTCAGCTAAAGCTCTGTCAGCCAAATCAAGTCTGTGATAATGAACTTGTATGGGTTTAGATGCCAGGGAGTCAATTTGTTGTTTTACAAAGCTATTAAGTCTTCTAATGGCCCATGGGCCGAAAGATATGAGAAGGAAGCCCACCATGGGTCCCAAGACTGAAGGGAGGAGAGTGGTGAGCCAGGGAGAGGTGGAAAACCAATTATGAAGCCAACTTTCCTCTTGTTCTCTCTGTCTCTTTCTCTCTTTTAGGCCCTCCCTAACTTTAGCCATGCTGTCCCTTACAATCCCAGTATAATCCGTGTAAAAGCAACACTCTTCCTTGAGGGCAGCACAGAGTCCCCCTTGCTGGAGGAAGAACAAGTCTAGCCCTCTTCGATTTTGTAGGACAACTTCAGACAGCGTGAGGAGGGATTTTTCCAAATTGGCGATGCCAATCTCCAAACTCTCAACATCCCTGTCAATTGTCTGGCGAAGGTCAGAG
>NW_026585938.1:0-1088 GCF_907164565.1 Psammomys obesus
AGAAAGAAAAGAAAGAAAGAAAGAAAGAAAGAAAGAAAGAAAGAAAGAAAGAAAGAAAGAAAGAAAGAAAGAAAGAAAGAGAGAGAGAGAGAGGGAGGGAGGGAGGGAGGGAGGGAAGGAAGGAAGGAAGGAAAAAAGGAGAAAGGAAGAAAGAAAGAAAAGGAAGAAAGGAAGAAGGAAGAAAGAAAGAAAAGAAAGAAAAGGAAGGAAGGAAGCAAGGAAGGAAGGAAGGAAGGAAGGAAGGAAGGAAGGAAGGAAGGAAGGAAGGAAGGAAGGAAGGAAGGAAGGAAGGAAAAGAAAAAGAGAAAATAAAAGAAAAGGAGGGAAGACAGCTCAATAGGTAAAACATTTATTGCACAAGCAAGAGACACTGATTTTGGAACCCAGATTTCATGAAGCAAACTTGGAATGGCTACGGATATTTATAATTCCAGCACCAGTTGGCAGACATATAGATCTTTGAAGCTTATTGGCATGATGGTTAGGCCTCATGGAAGAACTTCATGTTCAGTTAGAAACCCTGTATCAAAGACATGTTATCAAGTGGTGGGTGAACAACAGCCAAGGTCTACCGCTAGTTCCTATATGTGCCTATACACACAAGAATACTCACTTGTGTGCACACAGCCAAAATACTTAAAACAACATACACACAGAGGGAGAACACGCTTGCAGAAAGGGTGTCAATACTCAATGCAGAATTAGTGTGTGATCCATCAATTAGCCTTCTTGTGGTGTACTATAAATATGGAAGTTCAACCTCTTATAAGAATATTTGCACAGATAGTCAGTGCCTGATAATCTATGACACTCTACCACAGAAATCATCAAATGTTGAAAGACTGAACATGCCAACTATTTCCAAAAAGTGCCATGTTGTGATCTCAACATTTGACATTCATGCAATGCTTTCTATGCTACGATGTGGATGAATCTGGAGATTATAGTGAAAAAAAAAGCCCAACCAGGGGTCTTTTCTGAGAATGATATGCCAACCAAGGACCAATCATGGAGATAACCTAGAATCCCCGCTCAGATGAACCCATGGCAGCTAAGTATCCAAGTGCATACCCTAGTAAGGGGAACAG
>NW_026585939.1:0-9391 GCF_907164565.1 Psammomys obesus
CCTTCAGTACGTGATGTCTCACTAGCTGTGTCCACCTTCAAGCCATGTTGAAATTTGAGATTGCAATGAGGTGTTTTTCCTTAGCTGTGTGATTGTGTCTTACATTTCTGGAAGTGATATGACTCAGGCTGTGGCCACACTTCAGGGAAAGAAGGGTTTGCCAGGATTGCTGTGAGATATATCGTCCTATAGCTGTGGCATTAGGTAGTTGGGAACCATCTAAATCCATAAGGGACTTCTAGAGCCTGAATTTCCCATCACTGAGAAAGAGGCCATGGGGGTTTCCCAGGGAGAACCAAGAGGCCATCAGAGTGAGTAGCCTGAATAGGATGTATCTGGAGAAGTGTCTATGGACCCTGTCTGTGTAGTGCAGTCAGCCTCCTATGGCCCATAATTCCACAGTTAGGACCATTTAAATAAGGGTTGTGGTTGTTCTTGTCCTTCCTGCATTTAGGAGCACACTTTCTTATTCACATGTTTCAATGCTCAGGGGTTCTCTGCTTCCTTCTTACACAAATGCAGCACCTGAATGATCTTATCCTGCCCCTTTCCTTCCCCCCTCTCCCCCTCTCCTATTATTGCCCACACTCTTGGCCTGCCACATTCAGTGCAGCCTACATACTTCTGTTAGAAATCATACCTGGGAATACCAAGTGTGAGTTCAAGCCCACTAGCCAAGTCTCTATGCAGCATTGGTAACCCAGTCATAAAAAGATGTGTGTGTAACTCCTATCAGGCTACACTCCACCCCACAACTCCAGAATGTATTGTGTCTGTGTATGCTTTTTACTTTAGTGCATAAAAATGTTCTTGTCCCTCCTGCACACTGCTTAAATATTTTCCCTATTGTCACCTACCTCTACCATTTTGGGCATCGCTTCTATCCAGGACACTCCTTACAGTCAACTGTTTGCTGAAATTTCTTTGATAGTTACCTTTCCTGTGAACACAGCATTATCATCTCCATAGGCACTAGGAGAAGTGAGGGAGATGGAATCTTGAAAAGTTTGTCTCACAGGTTGCTTTTCTCCTGGGAGCCAAGTACTTTTAACAAAGAACTTGCACAAATTCCCTCTCTGCAAATTCTATTCACATTTTCAACAGATGGGAACAATGGCTTCCCTGCCTGTAGAAAGTTATACAGATGGGTGAGGGGTAGTCTGATGAGAGGGTACAAGAAGGGCCCAGTGGATGTTGCTCACACACAGGAGCTGAGATACTCAGAGAGATCCAGGTATGTTGATGGGTCATGAGTTACTGTTGCTTCACGACCTGTAATGCCCAGCTGGGGCTCAACACAACTCTGAGTCTTGTAAAATCTCAGACACAGCCAAACAAACCTCTTGAAGGACCTCTCCTCAGATATTCAGAAAGCCCAGATTTTTCTTATCTCAGTTGGCCTACCTGTGATTGGTGGCCAATAAAGATGCATTTGTCTTTGGAGGCCTTTGTTGCTTCCTATGTAAGTTATCTAGGTGTTGGGAGCCCTGACTCCAAGCGGCCGGCTTTGATATTTAAATCTCGGTGGAGAGATGGTTTTTAGCAGGGCTTTACTAATGGCAGAGAACTGGCAAGTCCATCTCCTTTTGTTTGTGACAACAGGTGGGATAGCTTGTGAGGATCACACCTCTTCCTGTAGCTCCTTGTGCAAATTAACCTATTGTTCTGAGATGTTTTTCTGGCAAAAATTAACTCCTCTCAAATAAAGTGGTCAGAAGGCTGGAGAGAAGGCTGGAGACAGAGTTGGAGGCAGAGACTTGAGGCTTGCTACTGCTGCTTGCTGCAGCAGTCTGCCTTTTGCCATGGCTGTCGAGTCTGGACCTTTAAAAAGTTTCCTGTGTGCTGTGTGTTTATTTTATTAATTTTAATCCTCACGCCCAACTCAAGAACCGTTCGACTCTGCCCAGCTGGCTCTGGCAGATTGGTGTCCGGACGTGGGACTTGAGATGCAGCGAACACGTGCAGGACACCGCTGTTTGGCTGGCAAGCTCACATTAAATAGAAAGGTTGCGGTGAGTAAATCACAGAATAAAAATGGGACAAGGCATTAGCCTAGTGTTTTCTTTATGGAACTTAATTAAAGGTAGTCTGTATAAGCAGCAGGAAACTGAGAAAGCTAAACTTTCAGGCTCAGAGAGAAGGAAGTTAGAAAGATGGAAGGCTTCAAGAGAAAATGTTATTATACCATCAGCTCCTCCAGAGGAGTTGTATTGCCTTTCTGAGGACAGTAATTTCTTGCCAGAAGGAGACTTTGAGGAAGACTTGCAACCTAATGAGGTTGCAGAGTTGGAGGAAGAACCAGATCAGTACTATTCTGAGAGATACCCTCCAATTCAGGCTATGCATGTTAAAAAGCATAAGCCTTGGCAAGAAGAAATTAAAAGACTGGACTATGGCTTAGAGGAAATAAACAGAAAAATTGGAGAATTAACTACTAAGGAAAATGAGGCTCAATCTCCCACTCCAACTCAATCATTGGTGGAAGGCTTAGGCCCTCCTCCTGGGAATGCTACAGTTTCAATGGCCCAGAAGACAAGGGGACATTTCCCTTTGTCCACTGTATGAACATCTGTATCTGCTTTACAAGCTTCTTTACAAGAAGCCAGGCAGAATGGAGAAGACATATCTGAGTTTTATAGTTTTCCAGTTTTGGAGCAACCCGATGGACACGGTAATATGGTGAGAGTCCATGCTCCTATACCTTTTAAACAGATAAGAGAATTAAAATCTGCATGCTCCCAATATGGACCTACAGCGCCTTTCACCCTGGCTCTGCTGGAATCCATGTCTACTGAGGCTCTCTGCCCAGGGGACTGGAAACAGTTAGCAAGAGCATGCTTATCAGGAGGAGATAATTTATTATGGAAGTCAGATTTTGAAGAGAATTGTCAAGCTACAGCTGAACTTAATCGAGCTCAGCAAATTCCTATAACTTATGACATGCTTGCTGGAGAAGGAATCTACAAGGAAATAGGACAGCAATTGGATTTTGATGTGGCCGTTTATGCTCAGGTCAATACTGCTGCCCAGAGGGCCTGGAATAAGCTTCCACAAGCAGGTAGACAGGTGGAGGATTTGTCTAAAATCTGTCAGGGACCTGATGAGTTATTTCAAGATTTTGTGCCAAGATTAATGCAAGTAGCAAACAGACTTATAAGTGATAAAAAGTCTGGATTGTTATTAGTGAAACAATTGGCTTATGAGAATGCTAACAGTGCTTGCCAAGCAGCCTTTAGACCTGTTAGTAAGAAAGGAAAAAATGGGAAAAAGGCCAAGGATTGGGGTACTAAGTTACAGACAATAGTACTCATCCAAATAATTAGGTTAATAACGGCTAAAATTCAAAGCTCTCTGACTGCAAGGTATTTGTCAGCTCTTTCTGGTAAGGGTCCACCAATTTATTGAAATATCAGCTAAAATAACCAACTGGGCTTTGTTTGTTACAGCGTAAATTGGCTAAGACCCCATTTAAAATTAACAACAGGAGAACTGAAACCACTTTTTGACATTTTAAAAGGAGAGGCTAATCCTTTGTCAAAAAGGGAACTTACCAAAGAAGCTTGTGATGCTTTGCAAAAGATAAAATTAGCTATTAAAAAGCAGCATGTTCAATATATTGATTATTCAAAAAACTGGGGTGCATATATTTTGGCTACTGTTCATACTCCAACTGCTGTATTGTGGCAAGAAGGACCATTATTATGGTTGAACCTGCCTGTGTCTCCTGTTCGAGTTCTGACACCACATTATAAAGCAGTGGCTAGTTTAGTTCAAATGGCTCGCACAAAATCTTGTAAATATTTTGGTAGAGATCCCTCCTTAATTGGAGTCCCTTTTACCAAACAGCAAGTAGATTGGTTATTTCAAAATGTAGATTATTGGGCGATAGCTTTTGCTCATTATTTAGGACGTATTGATAATCATTATCCAAAAGATAAATTACTTCAATTTGCCAATGAGCACGCTTTTGTATTTCCTAAAATAATTAAACAAAAGCCATTACCTCAAGTTCCAACAGTACTCACTGATGGATCTTCAAATGGAAAAGCTATTTATATACTAGAGGGACAAACTTTTGTTTTGCAAACATTGCCAGCCTCAGCTCAAGTTGTAGAATTACGAGTTGTTGCAGTCTTTAAAAATTTGGCTTCTACCTCTTTCAACTTGTATACTGATAGCCATTATATAGCTAAAGCTTTACAAGTCCTAGAGACTGTAACATATGTTAATACAGCTAATAAACAAACACAAGATCTATTTAGAGAGATTCAACAAAGTATTTGGAGCCGTGTACAGCCTTGTTACATCGGGCATATTAGAGCTCATTCAGGGCTTCCTGGACCTTTAACTTTAAGAAATGATTTAGCAGATCTAGCCACACATTTGGTTGGATTAACTCAACAAGAATTGGCTCAAAATTCTCATGCATTACATCATCAAAATAGCAAGAGCTTAAGAAAACAATTTAATATTACCAGAGAAGCCTCTAGACAAATTGTAAGATCATGTTCCTCTTGCCCTAAATATTTTAATGTACCTCGTTAAGGTGTCAATCCTAGAGGTTTGACTCCCAATCATTTGTGGCAAATGAATGTAACTCATGTCCCAAAATTTGGGAAACTAAAATACGTTCATGTAACAATTGACACTTTTTCAAGATTTATCATGGCAACTCCCTTAACAAGGAAAGCCACCAAACATGTTATAAGTCATTGCTTAAAGTGTCTTGTTGCAATTGGTATACCTCCCATTAATATAAGTCATAAAACAGGCATTCCATATAACCCCCAAATCCAAAATATTATGGAACGAGCCCATAGATCTCTTAAGAACCAATTGCAAAAAATAAAAAGGGGGGAGTCATACCCCCAAATATTAATCATGCTCTCTTTATTTTAAATTTTTTGAATGTGGATATACAAAGCCGTTCTGCGGTGGATCGATTGTGGCATCCTAATACCAAAGATAATTTTGCCTAAGTAAAATGGAAAGATCCAATTACTGGATTATGGCAGGGCCCCGACCCTGTATTAATATGGGGAAGAGGGCATGTTTGTGTTTTTTCACAGGATGCAGAGGGAGCCAGGTGGATCCCAGAGAGGCTGGTACCATTTGCATGAGTTGTTCCCCAGAAAGAAGATGTTCCCGCTGCAGACAACCGTAAACTCTGCCCTGACTAGACTGAAAAGCTGCATTTAGACCTGAGCTCCTGACCCCGCTCTTGCTTCATTCTGCTCCTAGGAGAAGATGTCATGCAGAGAAATCTCATATAATAAACTGGACTTGACTGCTTTGTTAATAAGGACAAACCTCAACAAAATCGAAAGAGAACTAACTGTGAAACTTTAATCTGGCTCTGGTTTTCAGCAGAGCAAAACAGACTTGCTTCAGGACTCTTGGGGGGGGGGCTGTAACTGCCTATGTAAATTCTCCTTTTGTTTTGCTGTTTGGAGTGTTTTTTGGAATTGGCTTGTGATAGGAGATGCGCTCCTATCAGTGACAACTAAAATCTGCCTGAAGGCCTTTTGGTGTGTCAAAGCTGAGCTGATCTGCACAAGATCATATCACAGTGTCCACCCTAGCAGAGGTTGGTAGTCCAAGACAGGTAAGTTTTCTCTGGGGTGTATGAAAATTCATGTACAAATATTGACCTAAAAATGGGGACATGAATAAAAAATATATACCTTTCAAGAGAAACAACCTAAGACAGGCACAATCTTCTGCACCATAACTCTTAAATTATGGCAAAAAATTAAAAATATAAAAAAGGGGGACATGTCGGGAGCCATGACTCCAAGCAGCCGGCTTTGATATTTAAATCTCCGTGGAGAGATGGCTTTTAGCAGGGCTTTACTAATGGCAGAGAACTGGCAAGTCCATCTCCTTTTGTTTGTGACAACAGGTGGGATAGCTTGTGAGGATCACACCTCTTCCTGTAGCTCCTTGTGCAAATTAACCTATTCTTCTGAGATGTTTTTCTGGCAAAAATTAACTCCTCTCAAATAAAGTGGTCAGAAGGCTGGAGAGAAGGCTGGAGACAGAGTTGGAGGCAGAGACTTGAGGCTTGCTACTGCTGCTTGCTGCAGCAGTCTGCCTTTTGCCATGGCTGTCGAGTCTGGACCTTTAAAAAGTTTACTGTGTGCTGTGTGTTTATTTTAATAATTTTAATCCTCACGCCCAATTCAAGAACTGTTCGACTCTGCCCGGCTGGCTCAGGTATCCAGGCCCAAAGAGTATCACCTCTTGCAATCAACAATCCTCCAAAGGAACTGTAGGTCAGCACCCTCCACCCATTCCTAAGTCCTTACCACAGCATATTGGCTTCCTCCCCCCATATAACAAAGCCTTAAAAGGCTTCCATTTTCTTTATAAGAAACAGAATCCACAGCTATCCAGGGTAAAGGTGCTATCAGACAAATGTAGTCATTTGGTCATAGAACAAGTGCCAAACAGAGAAGAGACATCCATGCACATGTGTTGACCAACTATGCTTTCAGGGCCTGAAACTACAAAGATGGCAAGAAACGGGGTGTCACCAGAGGACAAAGAGAGAGGGCATGGTCCTTGGGCCTTCCTTTCAAAAATTAGTAGTGAAACCCTCACCTTTAACATGATCAAGCACACAGGCTCACAGGGCACACTCACAGGGTCAGCTCTCACACTCATTCAGCTTGGCTGCCCATACCTACCTTTGTGTGTCAGTCTAGTAGGCTGACCTCTCTGGTCTGTGAGTATCTTTTCCAAATGTACCTGTAACAAGGAAGGAATGGCTTGTTCCCGTTTTCATGGCAACCACTGTGTCATAGAAAACATTCTATCCCAGGAGCTAGTTTCCTGTGGAAATCAGGAAGGACTAATCCCCCCAGGAGTCTGACTGTTCATTTACATCTCTGTCACCTAGTACAGTCACCACTAGTCACCTAGTTTCAGGCAGCTGAAGGACTGAAAGAAAGTAGGCATGCACACACTACAGAAGATGATGCTCCTCTTCAAGGGTGCAGGGTTATTGACCGTAATGTCTCTGGGACAAGGCAAGTCAAGAGATGACAGATTCCAATTTGTGTTCTAACAAAATGAGGCCACATCTGAAAAGGACACCTTTTCACCTTCTAGAATTAGCAGGGCAGGCATTCTGCTTCTCCAGGTGCAAATTAGTGTTCTAGATCACTTGACAATAAATGAGGACCTTTGACCTGTGCAGGAGAGAAAGTTGCTCAGGAGTTCAGGTGGCAACAGCATAAAAAAAAAAAATCCATCTTATATCTCATGCAGGAAGTGCAGAGATCAACATGAATTGGAAGGATGCTTAGCAATGTTGAAGCCCACCCCCAGTGACATATTTTTTCAACAGTAGTATACTTCCTAAACAAATCCCAAACCCTGCCATATACCAGGAATTTCATATACAAAAACTGCAGGGTGTTGAGGTTGTATTCTATAAACCAACACACTCATCCACACAACACAAATACACACACACACACACACACACACACGCACACTTATCAGGCACACTATTCAATAACATTCACAAATTCACACACAGACACAGTCACACTAACACACACACCACAAATGCATGTACACACATGCACACAGGCAGAGAGACACACATTCACTGTGTAACCCCACATACTCTTCATATGGCATACAGGAAAATGTTCCATTAAGCTGTCCAAGGCAGACTACTAGTCAATGCACCCAGCCCTGCATCCAGTGAGATGATATCTCAGCAGATGAGATGATCTAAACTTGTGTGTTCTTTGTAGGATTTACTGGACTTATGGGTGCTCCAGAGAAGCAGGCATGAGCAAAGGTTAAACAGAAGGGTTTACTATTACCCAGGGCAGTTGCACAAGCAAAGTCTCCACTCAATCACACACATCTTCAATCCCCAAGTTATACAACTACTATTTTTGAATGGGGGTCATTTAGGAATTCCTTCGCCTACAATCATGGAGGCTTAACTACTATTCTATAGAGGTCAGCATCTTTAGCTTATGTATGTGAGAACTAATCCTTGGAAACGGAGTATCTTGGTGATTGTCCTGAAGCTTTTCTCTACTGGTGAGTGATTCAATATGTGCATTTCTCTACAGGTGAGTTGGTAGAGATCATAAGCTTACATCATGGGCCTCCCTTCCACCTTAGCGCAGACAAGTCAAGAAAGGCTGGCTGGGAAAGCTGTATGAAGCTGTTAGGGAATCTAAGGAGTGGAAAGAAGAGACTGTGTTCTCCTGGGGAAATTAGGGACCTTCCACATGGCTTTCTCACTACCCTTTGGATACTCCAGAGATACTGAAAAGGTCCATACTTGCAAATGAGGGGGCATTGAAAATGGGGAGTATATGTGATTGGGGCACTTTTGGCCCATCCTAAGTGAGTCCTCAGTTAATGCCTGCACAACTGTATGTTCCAAGACAAGCATACATGCTTAGTGGAGGCTCAGGGTTGATTATATGGTGGTAGTGCTGCTGGTGGGGATTGTGAAAGTTGGAATAGCATTGTTCTCAAGGCTCAAAAAAAGCAGAGTTGTAGAACCACCCTCGATGAGAAAGAGGGTCTCAGGGACTTTATTGAGCTATGTACATCCTTGTAGGTGAATGCCTTGGATTTGTGACCCAGGATGGTACCCGAGTTGAAGATTTGGACCCTGAATACTACAGTGGAGTGCATTAGGTGATCAAAGTGGTGTGGGAAGTGTTTGATACCATGCAAGGTGTGAGTAGAGCAGGAATTACAGTTTCGGTGCTTGCAGAGGGACAATGGATCTGCCACAGGGCCATTGCTGAAGTCCTTGGGCATACGTTACATTTATCCATAACTGCACTTCCACAGTTGGACCTACTTAAAACAGGTATGTGGCAGTTGCAGTTCCTTCCAGGCTTGAGGAAAACTATTTCCCATTTACACATCCTTGATTGCAAGTGTTTCTACCCAAGGAAAGTGAGAGGATAGGAACTCATATTTTATGTCCTTGTTTTTACACAGAGGCCAAATCATGTACAAAGGGAGGTGGAGTAAGCTGTGATCACCCTCTCAAAGGGAAGCAGGGTCCTGGGCAACAGTGGGAAGGTGTGTTCCTCTAGGTGAGCAAACAGGTTTTTGGACCCTTGGTCATTTCCTTAACTGATGATCTAGAGTGTGAGGTCCACATGGAATGCCTTAGGCCTCAGGAGGATGCTCTAGGAACAAATTGTGAGGGATGCAGTCTGTGAGACGAGGGGAGCTGGGAGCACATATAGCCTGAGGAGGTAGTCATGGCCTACCCATGGGACTTTCTGAGGTCTTACTGTATGACACTTGTTCTCTTGGTCCACATGTTCACACATGAGACTATTTGAAAAGGGCTATGTGTTTATCAGGTCCTTTACAGCCCCTACCACAGTGG
>NW_026585940.1:0-3782 GCF_907164565.1 Psammomys obesus
CCCTATCTCCATGTTACACTGAAAGTTAGGCAGATATAAATTAATTGGTTTAGTATTAAACTCTGAATGCTTGGACTTTCCTTAACAAAGCAACTAGAAGAAATGAATTTAAAATATTCCTAAATCCTTCATCAAAGTCTACCTCAAAAATGGCAAATATTAAAAATACCATAAACAACAAAGGCAAAAAGTTCAATAGGAAATTCAGAAGAAAAAAAAGAAAAACAAACAAACAAACAAACAAACAAACAGAAATTGCTGACAGAATTCTACATAGAGCTGACTTTTAAACAAAAGCATGTCTCCAATTATTTATAAAATAGTCAGATTAAAACTAGGCTGAGACACCATCTTCTATTCCTTTTGTTGGCCACAATTAACAAGACTGATTTCTCAAAGATTGATTGGATTGGGAATGTTGGTTGGATTTCAGTCAGTACAACTGAAAGAAGAAAGACAATGCAGCCATGATGAGAACTGATAGGTCAGATAGAAGGGGAGAAGGACCTCCCCTATCAGTGAACTACGGGAGGGGCATATGGGGAGAAGAGGGAGAGAGGGAGGAAGGGATTGGGAAGAGATGAGAGGGCATGCTACAGCTGGGATACAAAGTGAATACATTGTAATAAATAAATAAACAAATAAATAAATAAATAAATAAATAAATAAATAAATAAATAAATAAAACAAAAAATACTACAAAAGGCTAAATCTAGCCTGTGGATCTCTACAACTTTCAAATGTGGTACTAAGCTGTTGATTGCGATTTGTGTTGATTTTGAAGGGATTGACTAAATAATACTCGAACAATGGAATATACCACAGCAATAAAAATAAGAATTAAATGGTAAAAAAAAAATACCATAGTAAAATCTCTGACTTTTTGGGTCAAATAAACATTTTGGACAGATGATCTTATCATGATGAAATGCATCTTTAAGTCTATCTGCAGAAGACAACCAAGAGAAAATTAAACTCTCAAGCTTGTGACTGGAAAATAATCAGTCAATGTTCCATCAGCTTACCCCAATTTTATTTAGCAAATTATAAGGCTGAACTTGTGAAATTTTATACCAATATAAACACATCAATAGCAAAGAAGGGGGAGAAATCTGAAACATTGCCTTAAAATATTTATTCACACCCTTTCATCAATTTTTAACTCTGAAACTTTTCTCCAGATCCTTAAATTTTATATAAATTTTATATTTTTTATCCAGCTATTTATCATAAAACATAGAGCAATAAGACAACTAAAGGAGATCAAGGGGATACAGATCGGAAAGGAAGAGGTCAAAGTGTCACTATTCGCAGATGATATGATAGTATATATGAGAGACCCCAAGAATTCAGCCAGAGAACTCCTCCAGTTGATAAACACCTTCAGCAAAGTAGCAGGATACAAAATCAACTCAAAAAAATCAGAAGCCCTCCTGTATACCAAAGACAAAATGGCTGAGAAAGAAATTAGGGAAAAACACCCTTCACAATAGCCACTAACCACATAAAGTACCTTGGTGTGACACTAACCAAGCAAGTGAAAGACCTGTTTGAGAAAAACTTCAAGTTTCTGAAGAAAGAAATTGAAGAAGATCTCAGAAGATGGAAAGATCTCCCATGATCATGGATTGGTAGGATTAACATTGTGAAAATGGCCATCCTGCCAAAAGCAATCTACAGATTCAACGCAATTCCCATCAAAATACCAACTCAATTCTTTACAGACCTTGAAAAAAAGATTCTCAGCTTCATATAGAGAAACAAAAAACCCAGAATCTCCAAAACAATCCTGTACAACAACAGATCATCCGGAGGTATCACCATCCCCGATCTCAAGTTGTACTACAGAGCAATAGTAATAAAAACTGCATGGTATTGGCATAAAAACAGAAAGAAGGATCAATGGAACTGCATAGAAGACCCAGAAATAAACCCACACACCTATGAATACTCGATTTTTGACAAAGAAGCCAAAACCATTCAATGGAAAAAAGACAGCATCTTCAACAAATGGTGCTGGTCCAACTGGATGTCCACATGCAGAAAAATGAAAATAGATCTATATTTATCACCCTGCACAAAACTAAAGTCCAAGTGGATCAAAGACCTCAACATAAAACCAGATACTCTAAATCTGTTAGAAGAAAAAGTGGGGAACAGCCTAGAACTCCTTGGCACAGGAGACAACTTCCTGAACAGAACACCAACAGCACAGGCTCTAAGAGCAACAATCAATAAATGGGACCTCATGAAACTGAAAAGCTTCTGTAAAGCAAAGGACACTGTCATCAAAACAAAACGCCGGCCTACAGATTGGGAAAGAATCTTCACTAACCCTTTATCTGACAGAGGACTAATATTGAGTATATACAAAGAACTAAAGAAGCTGAAAAGCAGCAAACCAAGTAATCCAATTAAAAAATGGGGAACAGAGCTAAACAGAGAATTCTCGACAGAGGAATATCGAATGGCAGAGAAACACTTAAAGAAATGCTCATCCTCATTAGCCATCAGGGAAATGCAAATCAAAATGACCCTGAGATATCACCTTACACCCATCAGAATGGCCAAAATGAAAAACTCAAGGGACAACACATGCTGGAGAGGTTGTGGAGAAAGGGGAATCCTCCTCCATTGCTGGTGGGAATGTAAACTGGTTCAACCACTCTGGAAATGTATCTGGCGCTTTCTAAGACAATTAGGAATAGTGCTTCCTCAAGACCCAGCTATACCACTGCTAGGTATATACCCAAAGTTTGCTCAAGTACACAAAAGAGATATTTGCTCAACCATGTTTATAGCAGCTTTATTTGTAATAGTCAAAACCTGGAAACAACCCAGATGTCCATCAACGGAGGAATGGGTACAGAAATTGTGGTATTTTTACACAATGGAATACTACTCAGCAATTAAAAAGGAGGAAATCATGAAATTTGCAGGCAAATGGTGGGACCTAGAAAAGATCATCCTGAGTGAAATATTCCAGAAGGAGAAAGACAAACATGGTATATACTCACTTATATATACCTATAAGATATGATAAACATAATGAAATCTATACACCTAAAAAAGATAATCAAGAGAGCAGACATGGGGTAAGATTATCCATCCTCGTTTTGAAAGACAGATGGGATGAACATTAAACAGTGACAGAAGTCTACTGAGCACATTTGAAAAACTCTAACTAGCAGTGTTTTCAAAGCAAAGACTCATGACCAAACCTTTGGCAGAGTACAGGGAATCATAAGAAAGAAGGGGAGTTAGTCTGATGAGGAAAGGATAGGAGCTCCACAAGGACCAAACATATCTTGGCACAGGGTCTTTTCTGAGACTGACATGCAACCAAGGACCATGTATGAATGTAACCTAGAACCTCTGCTCAGATGTAGCCTGTGGTAGCTCAGTAACCAATTGGTTTCCCATAGTGAGGAGAACAAGGACTATTTCTAACAGGAACTCAATGACTGGCTCTTTGGCCTCCCCACTCCCCAAGGGAGGAGCAGTCCTGTTAGGCCACAGAGGAGAGCTTTGCAACCAGTCCTGAAGATACCTGATAAAACAGGATCAGATGAATGGGGAGGAGGTTCCCCCTATCAGTGGACTTGGCAAGGGGCACGGTGGAGATGAGGGAGGGAGGGACTGGGAGGGAATGAGGGATTGGGACACGGCTGGGATACAGAGTTAATAAAATGTAACTGGTAAGAAAAAAATAAAATTAAAAAAAAAGAAAAAAATATAGACAAATAACATAAAGCCTGTAAGCAAGGCAAAACTGTTTCCCT
>NW_026585941.1:0-1695 GCF_907164565.1 Psammomys obesus
GCATGGAATTTTCTCATTCAACATTTGTAACATAGGTTATATAGCATCATTTTTAAAAAAATCAAACATTTACAGAGATTATATCATTTGATCCAAATTGGAAGACTCATGTTAAATCAATGCAAATTAAAATCTTATACATTTTTTTAAGTACACAAAATATCCACAAGTTCTTCAAAATCTTAAAACATTAGAGGCTTTGTTTATTATCCTCATGTAAAATGTTTTAGAAAAGTTCCGTAAATGTGAAAATTTAAATGATTTGATTTGTTATTAAGTTTAAAAATTACAGAGGGGATGGAAGTGTAGCTCAGTGGTAGAGCATTGCCTAATACATACAATGCTCTAGGTAAATTCAACCTTTATACAAATATGACCCTTTAATACAGTTCCTCATGTTTTGGTGACACCCCAATCATGGGCTTTTTCATCCCACTAAAAGCACTCTCTCCCTGACTCACACTGTAGATTTTGGCACCTACCTGCAACTATTCCAACTCAGAAATACTAAATCCAAACCAGGCCAGTCCTTCAACAGATTATGTTCCTTAAATGTGATTTCATTCACTTGCATTTAAATATGGGAATGATGCTAGCATTATCAAGATGTCACTTGTTGTATAACACAGATTTTCTCAATACACTGATAAATGTGAAAAGCTTAGCAATATGGAAGGGCCTTAATCAAAATTGATATTTTAACAGAAGTATATCCGTAAAGTGCACAGCATGCCACTATGTTAAGCCATCAGGGCATCAAAGCAAGCAACACAGGTTAGAGGTGTTAATAAGGATTTCTATATGAGTAAAGATTCAACCATTCACTTCCAGCACATATGTCCAGCAGTATGAGAAGTTAACAGAACGAGAATTAGCATTGGAAAATTAGCCCACAATCAGACAGGATATGACTTTTATCAACTAGATTTCAGAACATAGTTTGCTTTGCTTGGACTTCATTAATTCAAAAGTTACTGAGGTCAATACTTTTCCCCTTCCATGAATATATTTGAAAAATATGTTATCAAGGAATATTATTTTATCAAGTGGTTTACATCTGCAATCTCAGCACTTGGAAGTTTGAGGCAGAAAATCAGGAATTCAAAGTTGTTTCCAGCTACACATAGTGAGTTCAAGGACAGCCTGGGCTACATGAGACCCTATCACAGTGGTTCTCAAACTTCCTAATGCTGAGATCCTTTAACAAAGATCCTCACATTGTTGTGAACTCCAACCATAAAATTATTTCATTGCTACTTCATAACCATATTTCTGCTACAGCTATAAATAATAATGTAAATATCTGATATACAGGATATTTAATAGGTGAGCCTGAGGAAAGGATCATTTCACCCCTAAAGTGGTTGCAACTCAGTTTGAGAGCTGAAGGCCTATCAGGATAAACAAAGGATAGAGGTGAGTGGAGAGGAAGAAAGAAAATGAGAAAGAGTGCAAAGTGCCTAGATAAATTTTTCAAGCTGGGCCTGGTGGTGTTGACCTGTAACCCAGCTACTCAGGGAAATGAAGGAGACAGCTTGCAAAATTAAGGACTACATGGGCAACTTATATAGACCCTGTCTCAAAAACTTAAAACATGCTAGGAATATGGCACAGCAGTAAGCCATTTAGCCAGAATGAATTGAAACTTTACTTAAAAAATGAAATCACATTCAGCATTCTACCCTGGAGTTTTTG
>NW_026585942.1:0-24658 GCF_907164565.1 Psammomys obesus
CGTTACTAGGCTAAAGAGAAAGAGGATCCAGGCAGTCCTGATGAGACCTGATAGGCTGGATTTGTTAGCAGGGAGAAGGACCTCCCCAACCAGTGGACTCCAGAAGGGACATAGGAAGGGGGGTAAGAGAGAAAGGTTGGGACCAGGGAGAGATGACGGAGGGGGTACAGCAGGCATGTAAAGTGGATATTTTATAATAATAACAATAATGAAAAATTCAAAAATAATATAGAGGACATCCCTTTAAAATAATATTTCTGTCTAGTTAGAGGGTGACGGCTTCCGTCTCCAGGACCCTTGCTACTGAGGATCTCAGCTAAAGCCACCCTCATATCCTTCCTTGAGCCTACCCTGTTTTAAGTCTCTAGCCTGTTCCAGAAGTGGCCCCTCCTAAACTTTCTCTTCTCTGTGCAAGCCCTCTGTCCTCCTGCCCATGCTCTCCACCCTTGTTTCCCCTCCCTCTTTCCCTCCTTAGTCCATCTTCTTCCTGCTCCGTGTCTTCAAGCACTTCTGCGGCCTATTCTATTTCTTCTTAGTGAATTTCAAGCCTTCTGAGTTGGGCACTTCTTGTTTTTTAGCTTTGGGTGTGTAAGTTATATTAAGGTTGTCTGTTAATATGTGGCTAATATCTGCTTGAAAGTGAGTACATACAATATGTGCCATTTTTTGGTCTGGGTTATCTCACTTATGATTTTCTTTACCAGATCCATTCATTGGTCTGTAAATTTCATTATTTCCTTATAATTAATGGCTGAATATTATTCCATTGTGTAAATGAACCACAATTTCTTTATCCATTCTTTAGTTGAGAAACTTCTGGGTTGTTTTCATTGTCTAGCTATTATGAATGAAGCTGCTATGTCCATAGCTGAGCAAATGTCATTGTTGTATGGTTGAGCATCTTTTGGGTGTATGCTCAGGAGAGGTACAGCTATTCCCAGATTGATTTCCAAAGTGTATGTATGAGTTTGCAATCCCACCAGCAATGGAGGAGGGTTCCCCTTTCTCTACATTCTCATCAGCATGTACTGTCTCTTGAGCTTTTGATTTTAGCCATTCTGTCAGGTGTAAGATGGAATCTCACAGTCATTTTGATTTCCCTGATGGCTAATAACATTGAATATTTCTTTAAGTGCTTCTTGACCATCTGAGATTCTTCTGTTGAAAATTCTTTGTTTACCAAGGACCATGCATGGACCTAGAGGCCCTGCTAAAGTGTAGCCTATGGCAGCTTAATCTCCAAGTGGGTTCCCTAGTAAGGGGAGCAGGGGTTGTCTCTGACATGAATTCTGACATGAACTCCAGGTTTTGATCACCTCCCTATTGGGGTTCACCCTGCCAGGCCACAGAGGAAGACAATGCAGCCAGTCCTGATCAGCCCTTATATGCTAGGGTCAGAGAGAAGGGGAGGAGGAGTACCTTCCCTATCAGTGGACTAGGGGAGAGACATAGAAAGAGGAGAAGAGGGAGGGAGGGTGTGACTGGGAGGAGCAGAGGGAGGGGCTATCACTGGGATACAAGGTAAATAAATTATAATAAATAATTAATAAAAATAAAACATTTCTCTGTTTAGCTCTGTACCCCATTTTTAAATTAGATTATTTCCTTTGTTGATGTTTTTTTTTTAATTTTTATTTTATATTAATTATAGTTTACTTTGTATCCCAACTGTAGCCCCCTCCCTCATTTCCTCCCAATCCTACCCTTCCTCTCTCATCTCCTCCCTGATCTTCTCTAAAGTCCACTGATAGGGGAAATCCTCCTCTCCTTCCATCTGACCCTAGTTTATCAGGTCTCATCAGGACTGGTTGCAATGTTCTCCTCTGTTGCCTAGCAAGGCTTCTCCTCCCTTGGTGGGGCATGAAGGGGAGATCAAAGAGGCCATCCACTGAGATCATGTCAGAGACAGTCCCTTTTCCCCAGGGAACCCACTTGGATGCTAAGCTGCGATGAGCTATATCTGAGCAGGGGTTCTAGGTTATGTCAATACATGGTCCTTGGTTGGAGAATCAGTCTCAGAAAAGACCCCTCTGCCCAGATATATTTGGTCCTTGTGTCACTCCCGTCCTTTCCAGGTCTTACTAACTCCTCTTTCTTTCATATGATTCCCTGCATTCTGCCTAAGGTTTGGTTATGAGTCTCAGCATCTGCTTTGATACACTGCGAGGTAGAGTCTTTCAGAGGCCCTCTCTGGTAGGCTCCTGTCCTGTTTCTTGTTTTTCTCCTTCTTCCAATGTCCATCCCATTTGTCTTTCTAAGTGAGGACTGATCATCTTACCCCTGGACCTCCTCCTTTTTTAGCTTCTTTAGGTGTACAGATTTTAGTATGTTTATCCTATCTTTTAGGTCTAGTATCCACTTATAAGTGAGTGTGTGTCTTTCTGCTTCTGGGATTCCTCACTCAAGATGATCTTTTCTAGATCCCACTGTTTGCCTGCAAATTTCATGATTTCCTTGCTTTTAATTGCTGAGTAGTATTCCACTGTGTAAATGTACCACAATTTCTGTATCCATTCCTTCATTGAAGGATATCTGGGTTGTTTCCAGGTTCTGGCTATTACGAATAAAGCTGCTACAAACATGGCTGAGCAAATGTCCTTGTGTACTTGAGCAAACTTTGGATATATGCCTAGGAGTGGTAGAGCTGGATATTGAGGAAGTACTAGTCCTAATTGTCTGAGAAAGTGCCAGATAGATTTCCAAAGTGGTTGTACAAGTTGACATTCTGACCAGCCATGGGGGAGGAATCCCCTTTCTCCACAAACTCTCCAGGATGTGTTTTCACTTGAGTTTTTGATCTTAGCCATTCTGATGGGTGTAAGGTGGAATCTCAGTGTTATTTTAATTTGTATATCCCTGGTGGCTAAGGACACTGAGCATTTCTTTAAGTGTTTCTCTGCCATTCTATATTCCTCTACAGAAAATTCTTTGTTTAGCATTGTACCCCATTTTTTAATTGGATTGCTTGATGTGTTGCTTTTTAACTTTTTAACTATATCCCTCTGTCAGATATATGTCAGATATAGGGTTGGTGAATATCCTTTCTCAGTCTGTAGGCTGTCATTTTTTTTTCTTTTTGATGACAGTGTCTTTTGCTTTACAGAAGCTTTTCAGTTTCATGAGGTCCCGTTTATTGATTGTTGCTCTTAGAGCCTGTGCTGTTTGTGTTCTCTTCAGGAAGCTGTCTCCTGTGCCAATGAGTTCTACGCTCTTTCCCACTTTTTCTTCTAATCGATTTAATGTGTATGGTTTTACATTGAGGTCTTTGATCCACATGGATTTTAGTTTTGTGTAGGGTGAAAATATGGATCTATTTTCATTTTTCTGCATGTAGACATCCAGTTGGACCAGCACCATTCGTTGAAGATGCTGTCTTTTATCCATTGAATGATTTTGGCTTCTTTGTAAAATATCAAGTGTCCATAGGTGTGTGGGTTTATGTCTGGGTCTTCTATGTGGTTCCATTGATCCACCATTCTGTTTCTATGCCAATACCATGCCGTTTTTATTATTATTGCTCTGTAGTACAGCTTGAGATCAGGGATGGAAATACCTTCAGATGATCTATTGTTATTCAGATTCGTTTTGGAAATTCTGGGTTTTTGAATTTCCATATGAAGTTGAGAATTGAGTTCTTTATATATTTTGAATATTAGAACTTTTTCAGATGAAGGGTTGGTGAAGATCTTTTTCCCATTCATAGGCTGTTGTTTTGTTCTTTTGAAAGTGTCCTTTGTCTTATAGAAGCTTTTCTGTTTCATGAGATATCATTTTTTAGTTATTGATATTAGGGATTGAGCTGTTGGTGTTCTGTTCAGAAAGTCATCTCCTGTGCCAATGAGTTCAAGGCAGATTTCCACTTTTTCTTCTAACAGATTCAATGTGTCTGATTTTATATTGAGATTTTTGATCCTCTTGACCTTTAATTTTATGAAGGGTGATAAATATGATCTATTTTCACTTTTTCTACATGCAGACATCCAGGTAGACTAGCACCACATGTTGAAGATGCTGTCTTTTTTCCATTGTATGATTATTTTTGTCAAAAATTAAGTATCTGCATGTGTTTAGGTTTATTTCTGAGTCTTTGATACAATTCCATTGATTGACTAATCTGTTTTAATGTCAGTATCATGCAGTTTTTATTACTATTGCTCTGTAGTACAGCTTGAAGTCAGAGATGAAGATAATTCCAGAAGTTATTTTAAAGGATTTTTTTAGCTACTGTGGGTTTTTTGTTTTTCCATATGTAGTTGAGAATTGTTCTTTTAAAATCTGTAAAGAATTGTGTTGGTATTTTGATGGGAATTGCATTGAATGTATAGATTGTTGTTGGTAAAATGACCATTTTCACTATGTTAATCCTGCCAATCCATGAGCATGGGGATCGTTCCATCTTCTGATGCCTTTTTCAGTTTCTTTCTACAAAGGCTTGAAGTTCTTTTCACGAAGGTCTTTCACTTGCTTTCTTAGAGTTACACCAAGATACTTTATACTATTTATGGCTATTGTGAATGGTGCCGTTTCCCTAATTTCTTTCTCAGCCATATACCAGAAATGGAGGGAATGCCCAAAAATCAGTGGCCCAATCTGAGACCTACTCCTTGGGAGAGAACCAGCTGCTGACACTAACAAAGACAACCTGCTGTGCTTGCAGATGGGATCCTTGCATAGCTGTCTTCCTAGAGGCTCCACAGAACAAAGGATGGGAACAGATGCTGAGACTCACAGTCAAAGATTAGGCAGAGTGCAAGAAGCCTTGTGGAAGAGTTGGGGAAAGAATAGAAGGACCCAGAAGGAACAGAAGCCTCACAAGAAGACCAACAGGATCAACTATCCTGGTTCCAGGGAGGAGTGTAGAGACTGAAGCACAAAGCAAGGACAGTCCATGGATTGGATTTAGGCCCCCTACACACATAAACCTGATTGGAAACTTGGTCTTTTTGTGGGTACTCTAGTAGGGGGAGCAGGGGCTGTTTTTCACATGGACTCTGTTGCTTGCTTTCTGATCACTTTCCTCTGGTGGGGCTGCCCTGTCAAGTCACCTTGGGAGAGGATATACTCAATCCTGATGTGACTTAAAGTGTTGGGGTAGGTTAGTGGAGGAGGCCTTTCTTGAGGGGAAGTGGAAGGGGGTGGGGTAAGAGAGAGGGAGGGTAGGACCTGGAGAAGAGGAGGATGAAGACAACAATTTAGATGTGAAGTGAACAACTAAATAAAGTTAAAGAGACAGGGTTTCTCTGTGTAGCCTTAGCTGTCCTAGAGTCGCTTTGTAGACCAGGCTGGCCTCAAACTCACAGAGATCAGCCTGACTCTACCTCCCTGAATAGAGATTAAAGACATGTGACACCATCCCGAGCTCCAATAACAACAAAATTTCCTAATGCATATTTTGAAAATAAAACCATCTATGTGCTGCCATTAAGTTCATAACATATTATGTAACAAAACACTTTTAATGACTCATTGCTCATGCAGAATCTTGTAGACACAGTAATAAGTAAGTTGATGAATACAACCAGATATGAGAAACCAAAAGGAATGTATTAGGTGTTCAAGTGTATGATCAATCATAAAATAATGAGTATGAAATGAATATGGTTGCTATGGAGTGGAGAGTACATTCAGTCATAAAATAATGAGCATGAAATTAGTTGGTTGCAATAAGTTTGAGTGTACAATCAGACAGTCAGATGAAATGTATCCAAACAGGTTGAAGAGTTAGTATGAAACCCTTAGGCTGATGAAGTCACTAAGGACATAGAAATTTAAGTTTCACTATAATTTCAAATCAGTGTCTGTAAATTACCCTCAGCATCAAGCATAACAGATGAAGATGACATTCCGGAATGCAGTTGTTGAGTATTCCCAGGAAAATACTGAGCCAGGAAGTCAATTAAATACCACATTAAAATAAAGCAAATTAGAAAGATTTGACCTCAAGAGAGTTATGTCCCCACAGTCCTTGTATTCATCAAGGTTCTAGAATTGGAAATAAATGAAGACTCTGGTCTCAGGCAGGTTTATGAATGTCTAGTTGCAAAACTAGGCAAATACCATTGTAATTTTTTGAAATATGATCAATATAGTTGATTAGTGAATAACTACGTGGCTCATCTTCTTTTGTAGTTACATAAATCCTGCCACCTAACAATCAGACATACTTTTATAAATATATATTTGTGAATCTGAGTGCATCATTTGCTTGTATAGGTTGGCAAATGTATATGATAATTTTTTTTTTCCTTTTTAAGGCAATTTTTATTAATATACAATTCCCTTTTCAAAGCTGTGCATCCATGATGTGGTATGGACAACTCATTAATTTCTTCTATTTCATTTGAACAATAATAAAAGATAAATATTATGGATAGCAATGTAAAAACTCAAGTCTATATAGCATCTACTATGATATTTTGGAATTATACTACACAATCGACATTAGCCTTTTCATGTAACAACAAAGAATCTCAGAGATATCTTATTATGTGGACACACAAATTCATATTTTAAGACAGGAAAAAATATGATAGACTTTTCTTTTTTCTGTGATCATTTCCCCCCCAAAATGAATCAATTTGTAAGTGAAAATAGTCAGTGGTGTTGGTTAAACTCTGTTGTTCCCAATTCCTTTTCTTCGTTCTTAAGTCTTCTGAAGATTTATAAGTTGGGCCAATGTGGGGAGGAAAAGGCAGTTGAGATTATGTACCTTTGAAGAAGAGTGGTCAAATTTTTAAGTAAACCATTTTTTCACTTTCATTAAATCTTATAAAATTAATAACAGTGATAGACCAATTTTTATCTAACAGTTATTATCTAAGAAGTTGGCTGTGTTTCAAAATTAATTTAAGTGAATAATATAGCAAATGATGTTAATGTACTGAAAAGTAGGAACACTGACCTTCTTGAATAAGATAATATGATATTTTCCATCTATTTTATTGCATTTGGATAAGTTTCTATTTCATTCAAATACATTTCCTCATAATATGCAGCAGAGAATTAGACAGGTCAGAAAAACAATAAGTGAAATCTACATTTGTAACTCAATATGGGTTAAACTTCTACAACAAAAGCTTTTGTCAAGTACATAAAATTTCCCTTACCTGCGCTGCTTTTTCAGTTTAATTTATATTCTTAAAAATACATAAAATGGAATCATGTCTTGATTTATAGATAATAACTTCATGTAGTCAAACTAAAAATTGCTACCCTCACACAGTAATGATAATTTTTCTGATCACTTAGACCAAGAAAGAAGATGAATGAATAGAGAAAATTGTTCATTTCCAGATTGTTTTGTTCTGTTTTTGGAATTACTATTAATGACATTAAAGTGCTTTTATTCATGGTGTTTCTAGCCTTTTATCTCATTATTCTGCTGCAATGATTAAGTTGACTAGAATGGACCATGAACCTTACATTCTAAAATCTAGTGCCCAATGCTGTTTTTTTGTTTGTTTGTTTGTTTTTATTTTTGTTAGAATTATGTGAACCTGTCTTCATTTTTCACTTCTATAATTTTGTGGCTCAATTAGTAATCAAAATTAATTTTAAAAATGACTGTGTAAGTGATATTATAAGGATATACAATTTTTTCATGTTTGCTCAAATAATAATAAAGTCAAAGCATTACAGATACAAATCTATCAAATCCATGTCAATTCAGTCCATAGAAAAGAAACATACCAAAAAGAATAGTATCACAAAGTAGATTCATTATTCAATGAATACAAACAAGCACTCTCTGACAAACACCTATATAAAGAAAGATAAATAAAAGAGACAGAAGATATGTTTGTTAGCAGTCTCCATGTTTTCAGGAATTTTCAGGTTTTTTACAAACCAAAGATAAACAGGCATTTTCTTTTTTTTAATATCATTTCAATTTTTTCTTTTTATTATTTATTACAGTTTATATACTTTGTATCCCAGCTGTAGACCCTCTCTCATCCCCTCCCAACCCCACGCTCCCTCCTTCTTCTCCCCTGCCCCTTCCCTAGTCCACTGATAGAGGAGGTCATCCTCCCCTTTAAACAGAGGCCTTTTCTAACACTGTTTGATCACTTTCATTTATAAGGACTTAGTGCTTGGAGTCTTGTGTTTGACCTTAATATTAATATTATTAACATATTTTATTATATTAAGTATATAAAAAATGCCCACTTTAAATATTTAAGAGGAGTTTTGATGAGCAAATCAAACAAATCACTTTATGAGTGATTTGTTTCTAGACTGTATATGAATACACAATAATTTCTACATAATGAAATGGAAGTCTGAATATTGACTAAAATTTTCTTCCTAGGTAAATCAATTCCAGTTTACTGAAAGCTTTTTATAAAAAGTAAGACAAATAGCAAAGAAAAATGGACAAAGAAAACTGTTCTCTACTCACCAAATTTATTTTATTGGGAATTACTATTAATCCAGTCATGGAAGTGGTTCTATTCATTGTGTTTCTTCTCATCTATCTCATTATTCTTGTGGCAAATGTTGGAAAGATTGTTTTGATCAGAAATGATCCCCAGCCTCACACACCAATGTCCTTCTCCCTCAGCCACCTCTCTTTCTCAGACCTCTGCTATTCCGCTGCAGTTGGACTAAAGATGCTGATGGACCTACTGGCCAAACACAAATCTATTTCTTTTGTTGGCTGTGCCTTGCAGTTTTTCTTCACCTGTGTCTTTGTAGATGCTGAATGCATGCTGCTGGCAGTGATGGCCTTTGATCGATACAAAGCCATCAGCAATCCCTTGATGTATGCCGTGGACATGTCCAGCAGATTTTGCTACCAACTACTGGCTGGAGTGTATGCATAGGAATGATGGATACTCTGATGCATACTGTAATGACCTTTGGGCTATGTTTCTGTAGGTCAAATGAGATTAATCATTTTTTCTGTGATCTTCCTCCTATCCTGTTACTGTCTTGCTCAGAAATGTATGTCAGTGAGTTAGCAGTATTGGTGATTTCTGGATTTGATGAGCTCTGCACCATTTTAGGACTTTTTGTCTCTTACTGTTACACCCTGTCATCAGTCTTGAAGATCTGCTCTGCTGAGGGAAGGTTCAAAGCTTTCTCCACCTGTGCCTCCCACCTGACTGCAGTTGCAAATTTTCAAGGAACTCTGCTCTTTATATATTTCCGGCCAACTTCTTCCTACTCCTTAGATCAAGACAAAATGGCCTCATTGTTTTACACCCTGGTGATTCCCATGTTTAACCCTCTAATTTACAGCTTGAGGAACAAGGATGTGAAAGGAGCCCTGTACAAACTGAGAAATAAGCGGCACTTTAAATAATTGTATTATATTTGTATATGTGCAAGTTATACCAGTGATTGGAATGAAATTATACTGCAGGAATCATAGGAAAACTGTGCATCAAATTTAGCAGATTAAAATACATATTCCCTTTAAATTTTAGAGATAAGTTAGTGTTGTTGGTATACTAATAATTCAGGTTTTGTTATTTCTCATTTGTTTTTATGGGTACATATCTGTAGAAATTTTCCTTATTATTTCAGTTGTAAAAGTGTTGTATTTATTATTTTACTCAATTGTAATTACATTAGTGTTTTCTGCATTTTATTTATTGTCTTCTTTATATTTTGTTTCTTTTCACTGAATCTCAGATGAACCTCTAGATTGTAAAAAATGAATCTTTTCAAGTGAAAACATAGATATTAATTATATATGCAAAACATTCATAATTTTAGAAATGAATCATTTTGTGCAATAAAATTTCGTTGTAATCCATAGCAAATTCTTTACAAGCAATGTGAAGAATAATCTTGGGTGAGAATGGGCTCCTAATATATTTGAGAAGAAAGAAAGTGATTTCAACATAAGGCTTTCAATTATAGGGCTATTTAGAAACACCAGTCCAAATAAGATAAAAAAATAAAGATATATAACTAGATTAAATTAAAAATAGTGAGTGGAGCCATGGTTAGGGACGTGTGTGAAAACGGGTTGTTAGACATGTAATCTACGATTTACCATAATGTCATTCCTTTCCTTCTTTGCCATACTTAATCAAACTCTTTTCACATTTTGTTTCTTAAATGCTGCTCCTATCATTCCCTTAAACTGTACATATCACTTTCCCTAATTTTTTTCTTTATTATAATTATTATTTATTACAATTTATTCATTTTGTGTGTGTACTATCTGACCCTAGCCTATCAGGTCTCATCAGGGCTGTACGGATCGTCTTTCTCTGTGGTCTAGTTAGGACAAGTTGCCAGGGAGAGGTGATCAAAAAAGCAGGCCACTGAGTCCATGTCAGAGACAACCCCTGCTCCCCTTACTGGAGAATTCTCATGGAGACTGAGCTGCCTGAGGGCTCCATCTGAGTAGGAGGTCTAGGTCCTCTCCATGCATGGTACTTGGTTGATTCAACAGTCTCTGCAGGACCCTTTGAGCCCAGAGTTTTTGCTGTTTGTGGAGCTCCTGCCCACTGCAGGTCTTTCTCTCTTCCTCTTCTACTATAGGATTCCCTGTACTCTACTCAGAGTTTGGCTGTGAGTCTCAGCATCTGCTTTGATACCCTGATGGGTAGAGTCTTTCAGAGAACCCTTGCTGAAGGCTCCTGTCCTGTTGCATGTCTTCTCCTACTTCTGATATCTATCTTGTTTGCTCTTCTGAATGAGGATTATGCCTCTTTCCTAGAGTCCTCCTTGTTGTTTAGCTTCTTTAGGACTATAGGGTTTAGTACATTTATCCTTATGGCTCTTATCCACTTGTAATTAAATATATACATGTGTGCTTTGCTGCTTCTGGGTTACCTCACTCAGGGTGATCTGTTCTATTTCCTGCCATTTGCCTACAATTTTTATGATTTTTCTTGCTTTTAATTGGTAAGTGCTATTCCATTTTGTTCTCTTGAAAGGAGAGCAGGGGCTGGCTCTTTAATCACCCACCCCATGCAAGGTGGCCTAACTAGGCCACAGAGAAAAAGGATCCAGGCAATCCTGATAGGACCTGATAGGCTATGGTCAAAGAGGAGGGCCTCCAATATCAGTGGACTAAGGGAGGGACAAAGGTGGGTAAGAGGAAAGGAGGGTAGGACCTGGAGGAGATGAGGGAGTTTTCTACAGCTGGGATACAAGTGAATAAATTGTAATATTAATAAACATGTATAATTTTTAAAAAATTTAAACTTAATTACTAATTGGTTCATGATAGCATAAGATGTTAATATCTTTAGTGACATCAACAATGTCTTCTTTTCCATTACATTTCTTATTTAAACTAAACTTTCTTGTCTCAACTAACCTAATATTATCCAAAAGCAAATATGTATATACACATGAAACACACAGGGATATTTACATTTTATATATATCCAAGGTAGAATTATGTTAATCATGATCTTTACCATTATAAATAGGCATAAGGTAAGTAATTATAAATGTAAATTTTTAAACCTTTGGTTTTAATTTATTTAAAAAATGTTACTTGCCTTCCAATTGATGTTTTACACTGTGCTGCTTAAATAGGATACTGTCTCTGCCCTGGAACTAGATTACTTCCTATATCAATTTCTAATTGAAGAGAATATTTCTCCCTGTAAATCAAGAAGCCGAACAAACAAAAGAATTAAGATTACACACTTGAGTAAACTACTGATTTTATAGCTTGTATATATAGGTTCAGTTTGGGGACTCTGAGAGGCCAGAGGCCAGAACTGCATGACTGCAGTCCCTGAGTTGGCTGATCCAAGAGGATTGTGAATGGGTAAGACTGTGTTTCATAGTAAGACTTGGTCTCTAAGCAAATAAGTAAATAATAAATAAATCATTTGAAAGAATACTTTCACTTCTCAAAAAGGAAATACAAACAAGGCAAACATCAGAAATTGGTAACCATTCTATTTAATTTCATTCCTTTATTTGGAGGCTAAATCTTGCTATGTAGTCTAGATGGACTGTAAGTGCCTGGTTTGATTTGTCAGGCCTCATAATTATAATTATCTGCTTCCTTCAGCCTGGCAGTCTAGATAGTGGCAAGCACCAATGCACCTCACTGGACCCACATTGTATACATTATGTTAAGGAATGCTAACAAAAGTTTACACTTATGATGCAGTCATATAGATGACAGTAGATGCATAAGAGGTCCTGGCATCTTTGTCCAGGACTGAAATCTTTAACACGTCTCCCAATTCTCAATCCTTATTCATCACATTCACTTTTTTGTTCCAAGAAATCTAGGAAGAAGAAGAAAAGAAAGGGTCAGTTTTCTCTCTTAGGGGAAGTTATGCAGAATTTTCAGACCTCAGTGGGAAATTATTCAATTAGTCTTACAGCAATTTGAAGTGTCAGGGTGGGTTGGTACCCTTTGGGATCTCCCCTTCACTGAGAGGAGAGGGTGGAGAGGGGTCCTGAGGGTGGGATTGGGAGGAGAGGAGGGAGGGACCATGATCAGCCTGCAAAGTGATCAAATAGATAAATAGTTAGATAGATAGATGGATAAATAAAATGTAGATACATATTTACACTAGTGAAAATTGAAAAGATTCATTTCTGTCTTTACTATGTATAGACAACTAAGACTCCCAATTTATTAATCAGCAATTGTGTTTCGGTGTCCCAGTCAGAATCCCACTTACTTCCTGCCTTTGTTCCCAGCCAAGGACCTCCTATGGTAGATCATAATGTAGTATAACTGATTTCTGTAGACTCTTCAGATGTCCCCATACAAACACACACTGATGTGTCAGAATATAGTGGAGAATATTAGATCAACATCCTCTAACATTAAGCAGACATAAATTTTTAGAAAGAAGAGATAAATAGCAGTGCCTCAGACTCATGAATGAATAATCATGCCTCTTCTAGTATCTCATATTTATTGACAATTGTAGTAATATTTTTACTTTAGTGTAACCATTAACCATTTCATTGAATAGTAAATATTTATTAGAATTTACACTCAAACATTTACATGATGATGATAAGCATCTTCAGTTTTTAGACAAATTTTATCTTTATGTTATATGTGTACATTCATGTAGTGCCATGGAGGCCAGCAGAGGATGCTTGATACTCTGAAAATGGAGTTCCGGTGGTTGTGATCAACCTCATATGGGTGCATAAGATAAACCCCCAGCATCCTGAAGAGCAGCAAGAGCTGTTAACTCCTGATGCAGCTCTTCGACCTCTGATCATCACCTTCCCCGAATAATAATAATAAACGTAAGAATGATAATAAAACTAGAAGAAGAAATGTAAAGAGTCATTCAACTATAAGTTTCACCAAGTTCTGTAAATGGATCAAAGGCATAACACAATCTGGAAAATCTTTAAGGCAATTAATCTATCCTCCATAAAAGCATTAGGGATTTGATGAATTTAGTATTATTGGTTATGGGTGACATTGAGTAAATAAACTAAAGCGACATATGTAAGAGAGATTCTTGACATTTCAATGTAATGACACTGGCATGGAAAAGGAGATAAATCACAACTAGTAAATATTAGGTATTAAAATATGAGTTCATTCTATTTAGGGAGAAATAAAGACTATATCTCATAACTTTGTAACAATAAACACAATATCTGGATGACATTGATTCCTAAAACTCATAAACTCTTGCCTTTTTAAAGGTAATAAATAACTTATATTAATAGTTTTCATTTTTCAATATTATTATTATTTATTAAAATTTATTCACTTTGTATTCTGGTTGTGCTCCCCTCCTCATATTCTCCTCATCCCACCCATCCTCTTCCTCTGCTCCCAAATCCCTTCCCTAGTCCACTGATAGGGGAGGTCCACCTCCTTTAGTATCAGAGCCTAGTCTGTCAGCTCTCATCAGGACTGTCTGGATCTTCTTTCTCTGTGGCCTAGTAAGTCCACCCTGCCAGGGGGAGTTGAACAAAGAGCGTGCAACCAAGTTCATGCCAGTGGCTGCCCCTACTCCCCTTACTAGAGAACCCACGTGGAGACTGAGCTGCCCATGGGTTAAATCTGAGCAACGGTCTAGATCCTCTTTATGCATGGTCCTTGGTTGATTCATCTGACTTTGCAGGACCCCTGGGCCCAGAATTTTGCCTCTGTTGTTCTCCTTGTGGAGCTCCTGTCCCTTCAGGTCTTTCTGTCTCCCGCTTCTTCCCTAAGATTCCCTGCACTCTGCCCAGATATCTCCATCCCTGATCTCAAGCTGTACTATATATTATATTATTTACTATTAGAAAGAAGACATTTGTAGTGAGGTTAAAGTTCTGCAAGTATTTTATAAAGCGACTTCACATTATCACCCTCAGGTTGATGAGGACCTTTCATGAATCACCAGTCTTTCAGAAAGAGAGACAAATGTGAATTCCTACTCTTGGCATCACTCCCTGTGTCGGTTGGCAGCTCTCTATTTTTTTCCGAGTTCACTGGAATTTTCTATCATATAGATACTTACAATTAACCATCATATATGTATTTCAAATTTATTTTAGTTAGCACAAAACTTGATTCTGCCCAAACCGCTTTTTTAAATTTATCAGGCACATGGAGAATACGGTGATATCTCAAATTTTATTTCATTCCATTTTGCCCAAAGTAGCTAGAGAAATTTGTTTTACTTTTTGGAGTGTTTTTTTTAACTTTCCTTACATTTTTGTGAATTTATTTTTTATTTTTATTTAATTTTATTTATATACTTATTTATTACAATTTATTTACTCTATATCCCAGCTGTAGCCCCCTCACTCATCTCCTCCCAGTCTCAGCCACCCTTTCTTTTCTCCCCCTATGTCCTTTCCCTAGTCCCCTGACAGAAGAGGACCCCTCCCTTCTATAGGATACTAACCTATCAGGTCTCATTGAGGCTGGTAGCATTATCTTCCTCTTTGGCCTGGCAATACCGCACCATCCAGGGGGAGAGACATCCCTTTTACCCCTTACTAGGGAAACCTCTTGAAAAATGATAAGCCAATGGGCTTTCTGTGAACGGGGGTCTACTCTTCTCCATGCATGGTTGGAGTATCAGTCTCTGCAGCCACACACACCCCTCCCCCCCCAGGGCCCAGGTATTTTGGCTCTGTTGTTCTCCTTGTGGAGTTCCTGTCCTCTCCAGGACTTTCTATCTTCCTCTTCTTCCATAAGTATCCCGGCACTCTGCCCAAAGTTTGGCTATGAGTCTCAATATCTCCTTCAATACGCTGGTGGGTAGAGTCTTTCAGAGGTCCTCTGTGGAAGGCTCCTGTTCTTTGTCTTCTCCTACCTCTGATGTCCATCCTGTTTGCCCTTCTGAATGAGGATTAGGATCCTCATTGTTGTTTAGCTTCTTTAGAACTATAGATTTTTAGTATGCTTATCCTATATTATATAACTAATATCCACTTATAAGTGATTGTATATCGTATGTGTCTTTCTATTTCTGGGTTACCTCACTCAGTGTGATCTTTTCTAGTTCCCACCATTTGCATGCAAATATCATGATTTCCTTGTTTTTAATTGCTAAAGATCTTTACCAACCCTATATCTGACAGAGGGCTAATATCCAGAATATATAAAGAACTGAAGAAGTTAAACACCAACAAACCAAAGTAATCCAATTAAAAAATGGGGTACAGAGCTAAAACGAGAATTCTCAACATAGGAATTTCTAATGGCAGAAAAACACTTAAAGAAATGCTCATCATGCTTAACCATTTGGGAAATGAAAATCAAAACAACCCTGAGATTTTACCTCACATCATTCAGAATGGCTAAAATAAAAAAACTTAAGGGATGATGCATGCTGGAGAGGATGTGGAGAAAGGGGAACCCTCCTCCATTGCTGGGACTGTAAATTTGTATAACCACTTAGAAAATCAATCCGGAGCTTTCTCAGAAAATTAGGAATACTGCTACCTCAAGATCCAGTTATACCACTCCTAGGCATATACCCAAAAGATGCCCCCCATTCAGTGAGGTCATTTGCCCAACTATTTTCATAGCAGCTTTATTTGTAATAGCCAGAATCTGGGAACAACCTTGATGCCCCTCAACAGAGTAATGGATATAGAAATTGTGGTACATTTATACAATGGACTACTACTCAGCATTTTTCTTGTAAATTTCACATGCACCCCAATTACACTCATATCCAAGTTTATACATATCTTTCTTTCCTCTGCCCTTGACATCTCTTCCTGCAAAGAAAACAAACAAAAAGTTAAAATTAAAAAACAAAACAACAACCAACAAAAAAACCTTGCTCTGGAAGATGAGGTGTGATACACAGTATACTCTTTTGCTCAAAAAGGTTTACTTGCAAATATTCGTTGGGAAGATTCATTGTTCTGATTTGAAGTCTCTGATTTCTGCTGCACAATTAATACTGAATCCTCAGCAATACCGTTTTGAAGTACCTTGTTGCCCTGTTTCATGGAGATTCTGTAGTTTTGGCTGTGCAGGACTAGCTCCTATACAGACTCTATCAGTTCAGTCAGGGTAGATGTTGGGTTGGGACAGCTCAAAGTCCTGATCTGGGCCTGCGGGCCTAGGTGATAGCTGAGTTGGTCAACCTTCCAGCTCTGTCAACTCCAAGCCACATGCGCCTGCTCTCCAATGCTGCCCATCAAAGAGGGGCCTTTGGTGGTAACATGGGACATAGATGTCACAGACTCCTGCTGCTGTGTGTCCTTGAACCCAGACATGGCCCTTGGCAGCAGCAGAGATGACTAGCACCTTGGATTGAGGTGGCAGCATGGGCTACTCCCATTAAGCTCTGCCTCATCACCTGCCTCATAGTGCACAAACCACTGTGCTTGTCCTCCTCTCCCATCTCTCCACCACATACTCTGCCATCTTAACTGTGCTTGCCTGCTCACGCTGCGGCAGGAAGGCCTTTGGATATCTTCCATAAGATTGTCTTTTGTTTTGTTTGCCTCTTGCTGGTTATTCTATTGCATTTTAGTAGTGCCTGGTGACTATTTGATCTGAGATTATTGTTGATTTATTTGTTATTCACTTTGAAATCACCTGAGGTAGATTTGGAAATATTGTCATTTGGCAATTCACCTTCATTTCTGCTGTCTTTAGTCAAAAAGCAGTAAAACATTGTGTTCTCCAATCTAACTTGGGAATGTACAAATAATTGTGTTTTTTAAAATATTTTTTCTTGATATATATATATATATATATATATATTACAATTTATTCATTTTATATCCTGATTGTAGCCCCCTTCCATCATCTCCTCCCAGTTCCACCTTCCCTCCCTTTTGCTACCATTCCCCTCCCCTCTCCCAGAGTCCACTCAAACCAGGAGTCCTCCTCTCCTACTATTTGACCCCAGCCTATTAAGTCCCCTCAGGATTTCCTGGGTCCTCTTCTTCTGTTGCTTGGCAAGGCTTCCCCACCAGGGGGAACTCATCAGAGCCAACAACCAAGTTCATGTCAGAGATAGCCCCTGCTCCTCTTACTAGCGGAGATTTTGCTGCCTATGGGCTACAACTGAGCAAGCGGTCTGGGTCTTCTCCATGCATGGTTGGTGCATCAGCCTCATAAGCCCCACCCCATCCCGCCACCTCAGGCCAAGATTATCTGACTTTGTTGGTCTCCTTTGGGAGCTCTGTCCTCTCCAGGTCCTTCTATCCCCACTTCTTCTATAAGATGCCCTATGTTCTGCCTAGAGTTTGGCTGTGAGCCTCAGCATCTATTTCAACACCTATGATTGGCCCATTGTCCTGTTCCCTCTCTTTCACTGCTTCTGGTGTCTATCTTGTCTGCCCTTCTAATTGAGAATTAAGCACTCTCCCTAGGGTCCTCCATGTTGTTTAGCTTTTTAGGTTCATGAATTTTAGTAGGGTTTTCTTATATTATATGGCTCTTATCCACTTATAAGTGAGTGAATATATACCATGTATGTCTTTCTGGATCTGAGTAGTCTCACTCAGGATGATTCTTTTAAGTTTTATCCATTTGCCTGAAAATTTCACGATTTCCTTGTTTTCAATAGCTGAGTAGTATTCCATTGTGTAAATGTGCTACAATGTATCCATTCTTTGGCTGAGAGACATCTGAATATTGCTGGCTGATTTTGCTGATTAACAAAGCCTTTGAGAGCAAGCACAAATTCCATAATATATTGGATATCTAAATCTCCCTGATAGGTCATCACGTGTCTTAATTTATTTCATGCATATGCAAAGTATAATTTAGGTAATAACAAAATACTTAAAATCAGATATAATTGTATAAATATGAATATGGAAATATCATAAGAACATCTCCTTAAAAATATTAGGAATGTTACATCCATGCGTTCTTAGAAGAATGTCTGCCTAAATATAGACAACAGCAATATAGACAAGGTAACATAGAAGGAGAAAAACACATAGAGCTTCAAACATATACAAAGATCTAGAGGCAACTAAGAAATGCTGACAGCATGAGAATAGTCTTCTCCAATAATAGGTTGGCACATTGCTGTCCAACACAAAGTGGACAGTCCTGAAATCATACAAGAAAATTTATATAAACTGAACAAAATGTGCATACATGTATGTATATGACGTATGTGCATGCGGTGTGTGTGACAATACAAGAACTAGATGACATGAATTTGAATATTAGACATATATGAGAGTGGGTGAAGAGGGAAAAGCTAAAGGAGAAAATTATGAAAATATTTTTTAATTTTAAAATAAAAATTTAAAATGGTATTTTGATATATTAATTCACAATGAGTACAGTTTTACTACTTGCTTTTATTTTAAATGTAACAGTAAACATAAGAAACTAACAGTTATAACCATTTTAATATCTGACAAAATAGATTTCAAATCAAAATGAAACAGAAGGTATGTGCTATATAATATATGTTAATCAAAGAAAAATCTACCAAGAATATATTGCAACGCTCAACATCCATGCAAGAAACATAATGTCATCCAAGATCACAAAAGGACACTACTCTAGCTACAATCACATGAGGATTTTCTTGCAATGAGAGTGGGTGACTTCAGTACTCCACTCTTGCCATGAGACAGCTCACCCAGACAAAACTTAAGCATGGGAATGCTGGAACTAAATGACATCATAAAGTAAGCAGACTTAAATGATAATTATCAGCATTAACCTAAACAATGAAAAAAAAACCTACTGTAGAGCACCTCATTGAACTTTTTCTAAAACAGTGTGTGTGTGTGTGTGTGTGTGTGTGTGTGTGTGTGTGTGTGTGTATGTGTGTGTGTGTATCTTTGTGTGTGAGTGTGCATTTGTGAAAAGATGTTTCCCCTAGAAGTTGTCTGGAGATCAGAAGACAACTTGAAAGAGAAGATTCCCTTCTGCCATCATGTGGGTTTGGGGGGATAAAATATATCATCAGATTTGGCATCAAGACTGTACATACTAAATAATCTTAGAGACTCAACTGAAACTAATTTTTTACTACATGATAAAATCCTTGTAACTAAATGTGTAAATGAAGTATATATGATTTTTAGTTGGTAGTATATCAAATATGTGTTTAATAAAGTCAACTGTATTAAATGTTCTTTTGAGAATATTTTGGAATAAATATAGATATAAAAGTAAAGTATATTTAATTTAATAATATATACATCACTGAACAAATATCACTTTAAGGGATAAATGTTTCTCAGCATCACAAATAAGTTTTGTTTTGTAGTAACCACTTGTGTAAACCAAATAAGATACATAACTAAAATAGAACCTTCTGCATCTGGGTGTGGTGGTGCAAGCCTTTAATCCCAGCACTAAGGAGACAGAAGCAGGCAGATCTTTGAGTTCAAGGCCAGCCTGCTCTGCAAAGAGAGTTTCAGGATAGCCAGGGATACAAAAAATCATCTCTCTCTTCTCTCTCTCTTTCTCTGTCTCTCTCTCTCTTTCCACACACACATACACACACACACACATACACACACTAACACAGGAGCAAAAAAAACCCAAAAGATAGATATTTTGCAAATTAATTACCAACACATATAAAGTCATATCTGCACTATAAATCATATTATATTTTAGTACATTGTTTGCATAAAATTTTTTCAGTGCTATTTTGACATCCTTATTTCTTAGACTATATACTATGGGATTAAACATGGGAGTCATAACAGTATAGAAAAGAGAAAGTACTTTATCTGTTCCACCTGAATGAGTAGTATTAGATCTAAGATATGTAATCATAGCTGATCCAAAAAATAACATTCCCACTGCAAGATGAGATGAACAAGTAGAGAAGGCTTTGGCCTGACTTCTGGCTGATGGCAATTTCAGGACTGTAGAGATAATTTTACTATAGGAAAACACTATTAACAGGAATGGAACCAAGACAAATAACATAGCACCTAATAAAACCATCATCTTATTCACAAAGATGTCCCCACAGGCTAGGTGAAGTATAGGGGGAATGTCACAGAAGAAGTGGTTGATTTGGTTGGAACCACAAAATAATAGAGAAAAAAAAAATCTGTGATGTTTGCCCTATCTGTATTGGAATTCCACCCACCCAGGAGCCAATTACCAGCTGAGAACACACCCTTTGGTTCATAACTAGAGGATAGTGCAGAGGGTTACAGATGGCCACATAACAATCATAGGCCATCACAGCCAGGAGGAAACACTCTGTGGCCCCCATAATAAGAGTTCAGCACATTTGTGTAGCACAGGCAATGAAAGAGATGGTTCTTCTCTGTGTCCCAAGGTTGAAGACCATTTTTGGAAGAGTAATTGATACATAACATATCTCTAAAAAAGAAAAGTTGCCAAGAAAAAAATACATAGGGGTCTGAAGTGTAGAGTCCACTTTTGTGATTAGTATAATGGTGTTGTTGCCTAAGAGGATAAAGAAATACATGGCAATCAACAATGCAAATAGAAACCACTGGAGAATCCCACAAGAACAAATGCCTTCAGATGGGTTAGATTTCCTTCTTGAGGTTTTTGTTGGTAGCTCATCTGTGGAACAGATTCGGTCAACACATACTGTTTAATTTCCCTTTACTGTTAGAGGTTTTCATCCTAATATCTACACATCCTGATTAGTTTTTAGTATCTGATCAAATATGCCTACTTTCAAAGTATTGCTGCTTACCATTTTTTTTTTCTCAGTCATGTACTGCTTTGTTCAGGACAATTCTTTGTTCTTTAATAAAGACCTAGTTTGATACCATTGGTGATGATGAGTTTTCTGATTTACTGGACATCTGTAGAGCTGCTGTGGAACCTAACAATTTATAGTGAAGCTGACCATTGTGAAAATGGGGATCAGGACCTTCTAGTGTCCACTACTAGCTACAGCTTTATCTTAATTAGATCCTGGAAGATTTGATGGTTAAGAGACACTGATTTCCAGAATAAAATTCAAATTTAATCTAATATTCTAGAGCTTCCATGGTTGGAACCGAATAATCATTTTAGACATTATTTTATTGCCACACATTTTTTTCCACTTAAACAAATATTAGGTAATCCTGCCGGTTTTTTTTTTTTGTCATTATTTGACTTGTTCAATGTTCTGCTCTTTCTCTCTCTCTCTCTCTCTCTCTCTCTCTCTCTGTCTCTCTCTCTCTCTCTCTCTTTGTGTGTGTATGTGTGTGTGTATTCACATGTGTGCTCATGCATGCTGTATGTGTGTTCTTGTGTGTGAGGGTTCATGTAGAGGTCTGAGGTCCACATTGGATGTCACGTCACAGGAGTTATCTGCCTTGTTCTTTTGAGGCAGGGTCTCTCTGTGGAAGCTATGGTTCACAGATCAGGATAAACTGGCTGGTCACCAGAGTCCAAGGGATCCACAGCTCCACCTCCCTAGTACTGGAATTATAAGCACACATGTCCACTACAAGCTACAGTTTTATTTTGACTAGAGCCTGAAAGTTAAGACTGATTTTTCTCTCATTAGTCGGCAGTCATGCAGTGACTCTTGTGTGTTGAGCTCATTTGGTAAAGTGGCTTGGACTGTATGCTGTGTTGATCTCTCAGGAGCAACATGATATGTGCATTATGGGAGCATTACACTAGAGCCAATATATTTGTATAATTAAAATGAGTTATCAAAAATAGAGGCATTTTTATTCAGCGCAGTAGATGACCAATCAATGGAACAAATATGCCACTGGGGCTTAGAGTCCAACATAACGCTTTAAATGTCTACAAACCAAATGTCTGAAGACAAGACACAACACAGATATGACAGTTAATATGTACTTAACTAACAGTGGTGGAATAGGCGATCATTGCAATGTCTCCTTCCAGGAAAACTGACAGAAGAAAACAGGCCCTGAGAGATGACACACAGTCCAGGTAGAAGGTTGGAGAGAAGATAGCCTCAACAGAAAAAAAATGGACAAAACGGAGAAACAAGAAGAAACCAAAAGCAAAGTGAACAATACTGAGAAGTCTAAACACCAACAGCAGTCAGAGCCCCACCAAGTAGACACTTTGTTTTAGAAGGACACTTGAGGAAATATCAATAGCTTTAAGAAAAAGAGCATGCTGTGTTCACACATATAGCTGCTTACAAACTTTACATTTAGCTATTTTAGACCTTACATATTGTTGCTGTATAGCTTTACTAAAATGCCTTCAAAAGTTATTGTTAACCCACCTCAGTCTGCAGCTCGGTGTTCACTAAACTATGGTCCACACAGCAGAGAGCTTGCCAGGACTGGAAACCACTTCTGAAAAATAAATCAACAGATCTGTATTATGTCTGACGCCACTAGTTATTTATTCTGACAGTCCTTTCACCATGATGGAGAGTTGGCTCAGCAGCTAAAAACACTGTTTGTTATTACAAAAATCCCAGGTTTTATTACCAGCACCCACTGGACAAGTTACAACTGTCTGTAAAGCAAACCTCAGGCTTATTTAAGATACACAGTTGCTTTGCAAAGACATACACAAAAATAGAATTTAAAAGAAGTTTAAAAGAAAATATTTTTCTTTGTAACAAATGAATTTTGTTAGATATCAGGAAAACTGTATCATTAATATTTTTCAAATACAAGTTTTAAAATATTGACTGGAAATATAAAATAAAATTGTTCTCACCCTAATCCATGACTTATCTCCAACTGATAACTACTGGCAAAATAAAAATTAATTTTCTGAAATACAATCTCACTGGGCACACAAACCACTCCTAAGGACAGACCCAATGCCCTGCGGTAGATGGGCAACACAAAACCACTTAAATGCCCATAAGTCTCAGCATCTGCACTGATACCCTTCAGGGCAGAGCTTTTCAGAGGTCCTCTGTGTCAGGCTCCTGACTTGCTCCCTCTTTTCTCCTTCTTCTGATGTCCAGCTTCTTTGCCTTTCTGGATAGGAATTGAGCATTTTAGCAAGAGTCCTCCCTCTTGATTAGTTTCTTTAGGTGTACAGATTTTAGTAGGTTTATCCTATATTATATGTCTATATGAGTGAGTATATACTGTGTGCATCTTTCTGCTTCTGGGATAGCTCACTCAGGATGATCTTTTCCATATCCCATCATTTACCTGCAAATTTCATTTTGGGCAGAGTGCAGGGAATCTTATGAAAAAAGTGGGAAACAGTAAGATCTGGAGAGGACAGGAACTCCACAAGGAGAGCAACAGAACCAGAAAATCTGAGCACAGGGGTCTTTCCTGAGACTGATACTCCAACTGATACTTAGGAGATAACCTAAAACCTCTGCACAGATGTAGGCATGGCAGTTCAGTATCCAAGTGGGTTCCATTATAATAGGAACAGGGACTGTCTCTGACATGAACTGATTGGCCTGCTCTTTAATTACCTCCCCCTGAGAGGGAAGCAGCATTACCAGGCCACAGAAGAAGACAAGGCAGCCACTCCTGATGAGACCTAATTGACTAGGATCAGAAGGAAGGAAAAGAAGACCTCCCCTATCAGTGGACTTGGGGAGGGGCATGCATGCAGAGGGTGGAGGAAGGGAGGGATTGGGTTGGGAGAAGGGAGGGAACCACAGGGAGATACAAAGTGAATAAAATATAAAAATAAAGAATAAAATAAAATAAAGTAAAAATAAAATAAAATAAAAAACCACTCAAATGGCATTTTGGGAGGTTCTTTGCCCCATAATGCTTTTAAAACATTTTTAAAAACAGACATTTTTTTTTTAAAAAAAACTTACAAGTCTTTTGAATATATATTATGGCTTACAGTTCGGTGATTATTGGAATTTCAATGTGTGAACATATGTGTCTCCATAATATGTGCTTTTCTTTGGCTCTTTTTCTTATGTTTGTTTGGTCTTGTTCTGGTCTGTTTTTTTAAATCAGATTTTATTTCATTATTATTTCCACATACCTATTCTTTTTTTCTAATGCGAGAAAGAAGGGGTTGTGTATTTGGGTGAGAAGATTTCTGTGAGGGAAAATCATAATCAGAATATATTATACAAAAAAACCCATAATTTCAATTAAAATTAAAAATAAAATTGTCCATACCAATGCATTAGTATAGTGTGTTTCAAACATACATACTATTGTTCATTTATTTCTTCAAATATTTTATTATAATTTTGTGATTAAAACTTTCAAAGATTTTTCTTTTAGCTGATTTGAGAACTACAACACAATTTGTTAATTTATTTCAAAGTTTCCTGTTTTATAACTTCCCTCATTTCACCCCATAATTACAAGCAATTTGGCAATAATGACAAAAATTAGAGATAGCATGTTTAAAAGGATTATCTATGCT
>NW_026585943.1:0-1368 GCF_907164565.1 Psammomys obesus
AAAACAAAAACAATAACAGATGTCCTCTTTTTCTTAATAGTGAAAAACAATTCACTGTCTTACCTATAGCTGTAAGGTGTTTGTAGATCTCCAGCATGACGTCTTTGTAGAGACTCTTCTGGGAAGGATCCAGCAAAGCCCACTCTTCTGGAGTGAAATTAACATCCACTTCCTCATAGGTTATTGATTTCTAAAATATCCCATATGTGAGTATCACAGAAAGCATGACAGTGCCAATGCTGTACATATATACTTCATAGACAATGTATTCCTATAATTCCAGTGCTTCTCTTATCTCCTCACTTAGAAGTTGATGTAATGAATTGATGTAATCACCAGGTCATTTTAGAAGGAAACTAAATGATGAGGTTCACTTCTGTCATCTCTGGACCCTTTGAATAAAATATAACTTTTCAAAAGAAATGCCAATTAAAAGACATAAAGAGAGACAAGCAAATAGATGAACAGTACAGATGGCACATCTCAGAAATGCTATGCTCAATTACTAACTACAAAAAATATGGGCAAGCAGAATGTATTGGCTCATGCCTTTAATGCTAGCACTCAGGAGGCGGAGGTCTGTGTATCTCATTAAGTTGGATGCCGGTCTTCCTTTCAAACAAGTTTCATGACTTCCAGATGTACATTTAAGATCTGAATCCACTGCAAAAATCATTCAAATAAGAAACATACAAAGAACTCAATGGTTTTCACTGAAGTTCCTACAAAGAATTATATATTCACTACAGTTTTATATCTAACTTCCAGAAACCTGAAGTGTCCCAGTTTAAACTGTAACATTAATGAGAGCTTACTAAAAGGGAATGCATGTTCAAACAGGTACAAATGGACAGATGAAATAAGCAACATAAGGCAGTTGAGGTGGCTCAGCAATGAAAAGTTCAAATAATTGGGCTCAATTGTCAGTGCTTAAACGGAGACTCACAACTATCCATTACTCAAAAATAAGGAGTTCTGAGACCATCTGAGGACTATTGGGAGGACCATGTACAAAAGAGGTGCATATTCATACATACAGGCAAAATACTACTTATATTAACCTGTTAAAACAAAACAAAACAAACACAAGAGGCAAGAAGAATGTCACACACTTACAATCCAGTGGCCCAGAAATACAGACAGTATTAATGTGATAAATACATGACATCCTGAGAAACAGAATATTTTCTCTTATAAATATCAAAATTCAAGCGTGGATGTGAATAAAGACCAGCAAAGTGGCATATGCTTGACATGTAGTAAACCTTACATACCAGGCCTATCAGCCTATATATCAAAACAAAAATGTGCATATTGGACGACATTTAATCCCAGCCCTCTGGAGCCAGAGCTAGGTAAACCTCTAAG
>NW_026585944.1:0-1349 GCF_907164565.1 Psammomys obesus
GTCCACCCCGCTGTCCCCCACGCCCTCGCTGTCCATCACGGCCCTCGGGGCCCCCCCAGGTCCACCCCGCTGTCCCCCACGCCCTCGGTATCCATCACGGCCTTCGGGGACCCCCAGGGACACTCAGGGTCCCCCCCGGCCTCAGTGTCCACTAGGTCCATCAGGGCCCCCCCTGAGGACACTCACGCCTCACCACGGCCATCAGGTCCCCCCCATATCCCCCCGGGTGTCCCCCAAGACCTCGATGTCCATCACGTCCATCAGGTCCACCCCGATGGCCCCCACAGTCTCCTGTCCATCAGGTCCCCCCGGGGACCCTCGGTGTCCCCCACGGGCATCACGTCCCCCCTTTATCCCCCAAAGTCCCCCCCAGTCTTGGTGTCCACCACCTCCATCACGTCCCCCCCGGTGTCCCCAAGGCCTGTGTCCATCTTGTCCATCACGTCCCCCTGCTGGTGTCCCATCGGCGTCCATCTTGTCCATCACGTCCCCCTCAGTGTCCATCTCGTCCATCACGTCCCACCCGCTGGTGTCCCCCACGGCCTCGGTGTCCCCAACTCGGTGTCCCCACAGCCTGGGTGTCCACCACGTCCATCACATCCCCTCCCCGGTGTCCCCCACAGTCTTGATGTCCCCCACGTCCATCACGTCCCCCCGGTGTCCCCTAAAGGCCTCGGTGTCCATTAGGTCCAACAGGGGCCCCCCCTGGGGACACTCATGCCTCACCACGGCCATCGGGTCCCCCCCATATACCTCCCGGTGTCCCCCAAGGCCTCGGTGTCCCTCTCGTCCATCGCGTCCCCCCGCTGGTGTCCACACGGCCTCAGTGTCCACCACGTCCATCACGTCTCTTCCCCGGGGTCCCCCACGGCCTCAGTGTCCACCTCGTCCCCCCGGGGACCCTCGGTGTCCCCCCGCGTCCTCCCCGTCCTCCCCGTCCCCCGCGTCCTCACCGCACGAAGAGGATCTTGCTCTGGGCCCGCGGCGGCTGGTCCCGCTCGGCCTCGGCCGCCAGCTGCTCCGCGCGCTGCTCCAGCAGCTTCATGTCGTCCAGGCCGCTCTGCCCCGGGGCCAGGTCCGACACTGCGGGAGGACGGCGGGGAGGACGGGGAGCACGGGGCTCAGGGCCAAGGAGGGAGGGAAAGGAGGGAAGGAAGGAAGGAGGGAAGAAGGGAAGAAGGGAAGGAGGGAAGGAGGGAAGAAGGGAGGGAGGGAAGGAAGGAAGGAAGGAAGGAGGGAAGGAAGGAGGGAAGGAGGGAGGGAAGGAAGGAAGGAAGGAAGGAGGGAAGGAAGGAGGGAAGAAGGGAAGGAAGGAGGGAAGGAGGGAAGGAAGGAAGGAAGGAAGGAGG
>NW_026585945.1:0-1485 GCF_907164565.1 Psammomys obesus
CTCCCACACCCCCACACCCCCGGCCCCGCTCCCACACCCCACACCGCCGGCCCTGCGCTGGGGGGCTGGGGCATGCGTGGGCCCAGCTTTCCCTGGGGAGTCTCTCGGCGTTGGTGCCCGATCCTGTGGCCGGGGCAGGAGGCTGGGGTGGCCCCCGTCGGCCAGGCCTGCCGGCAGCCGTGCCTGGCCAGGCGCCCACCACACCATCCTCGCCGCAGCCGAAGGCGCCCCAGGGCCCGCAGCGCCAGCTCCTTCAGGCCGCCGGCCACCTCATCAGTCGGTGACCCCAGACCTCGGCCGGACGCGGCCACCTCGTCAGTGACCTCAGACCACGGTCTGGGAGCTGCTGGCCTCTCTGGCAGGTCCAGCCCCGGCAAGGCCCCGAGGCTCCCCCGCCGTCCTCCCCGCCGTGTTCTCCTGGAGTGACGTGGTGGGCCTCGGCCAGCCTGGCCACTCGTCAGCTCGCTGGGCCTCCTGGGGCTTTTCGGGTGGCCGGGACCATCCCGGGTGTCAGGGTTCACGACAGCCGTAGCACACTTGCAGGTCTGCCCGGCAAAAGCCACACCCACCGGCGGCGGCGGCCATCGTGCTGGCTTCTCAGGCCCAACCTGGGAGATGTCAGCTGGCGGCTGGAGGCTGAGGCCGATGGGCTGGCGGCTGGCGGTCTGATGGCTGAGGCTGAGGGCCGCAGGGCTGAGGGCTGGCGGCTGGCGGTCTGATGGCCGATGGGCTGGCGGCTGGCGGCTGGCGGCTGGTGGCTGAGGGCCGGCGGCTGGCGGTCTGTGTGTCTTGGTCGTCGCCCGGGGGGAAGCACTCAGGCACAGTCAGGGGCCCCTTCTCGCCGGCGCTCTGCCCCCTGCCGCAGGGCCCTACTCGCAGGAGGCCACATCTGAGAGGCGGCCGCCTCTCGGCTGGAGGGAGTTCAGTGTCTGCACAGCTTCTGCATGTAGCCCCGGCGAGGCTCAAACACAATCCTCCTGCCTCAGCTTCCCAAGTTCGGGTCACAGGTGTGTGAGAGGCCACGCCTGGCTTTAATGGCACATCTGTGGGCTGGGTGTGCCGGCACTCTCTGACCCTCGACCCCTGGAGGCCCAGCCCACGCCTCACTACGGGTGTGTCCCCGGTGAGCTGCAGAACGGGTGAGTGTCATTGCTGTTCGGAGACCTCTGACCCTCCAGCCCCACCTTCCCCAGTGACAACGGCCAGTTCTCGCCCCGTTCCCACCCTGGTGACCATGATGTGTCCTGCATGCTGGCTCTTCCTTTGCTTGGACGGTAACACGTGCCAGTCTCTGAGGATGCTCCACGGCTCCACGAAAAACACCCTTGTTCATTTGTTTTTCAGGGAGGAGGGTGTGCTTAGGAATGACTTCAGAACGCCACGCAGGCTAGAGAATCCTCGACCACTGAGCCACACCCAGCCCCTCACTGGGGGAATTCTAGGCAGGGGCTCTACCACTGAGCCACACCCCAGCCCCTCACTGGG
>NW_026585946.1:0-1469 GCF_907164565.1 Psammomys obesus
AGCATGTCCACAGTCTTGGGATCTGGGTAGGTCTCACTTGGCACATTTATTTCATAATTTTTAACCCATGGGTGTTTCTCAAGATCTTCAACGGACGGCCTCCTCTCTGGCATAACGTTGAGCATTTGGAAAATGAGGTTTTCAAGTGGTGGGGAAACATGACCAGGAATATGATATATATATGATATATACTGGTGATGTCTCCTTTATGGTTTGTTCTTTGAAGGGAAGGTTGCCACTGGTTCTATAATTTAGAAGCAAACCAAGACTCCATATGTCTGCCTTCTTCCTGCCATAGGGCTGTCTTTTTACCAACTCAGGAGCATAAAGGGCCTTGGTCCCACAACGTCTTGTCAATTTATGCCAGATCGAGTTTGTGTTGAAAGGCCAAAATCAATCACTTTTACATTGCCCTCCCCGTCTAGCAGGATGTTTAGGGGCTTTAGGTCGTGATGGACAATATATCAAAGTTGTGGCAGACCTTCATGGCCACAAGTATCTCCTTGAATATTTCCTGTGTCTCCTCCTCCTGCAGCCTGCCATTCTCTTTTACCATCTGGAATAACTTTCCTCCCACAACAAATTCGGTTATATACTGCAATTGTTTTTCTGTTATTATAACCTGGAAGACACGAATGATGTATGGATGTGCTAGCATCTCCACTATCACCTTCTCAGTGAAGGTGATACTGCCAAGGTGGTGGTGCCAAAGTCAAGCCCCTTTCGTTCCTTCTCCTTCAAGATGAGATACCATGCCATAATCTCATCATATTCTTTCTTCTGTAGAGATTAAAAAAATGACATTGCGAATAAACCCAAAGTCACAGAGCATGTCCACAGCCTTGGGATCTGGGTAGGTCTCACTTGGCACATTTATTTCCTATTTTTTAACCCATGGGTGTTTCTCAAGATCTTTAATGGACGGCCTCCTCTCTGGCATAACGTTGAACATTTGGAAAATGAGGTTTTCAAGTAGTGGGGAAACATGATCAGGAATATGATATATATATATATATATATATATATATGATATATACCGGTGATGTCTCCTTTATGGTTTGTTCTTTGAAGGGAAGGTTGCCAGTGGTTCTATAATTTAGAAGCAAACCAACACTCCATATGTCTGCCTACTTCCTGCCTTAGGGCTGTCTCTGCACCAACTCGGGAGCATTAAAGGCCTTGGTCCCACAACGTCTTGTCAATTTATGCCAGATCGAGTTTGTGTTGAAAAGCCAAAATCAATCACTTTTACATTGCCCTCCCCGTCGAGCAGGATGTTTTGCGGCTTTAACTCACGATGAACAACATCTAAGTTGTAGAGACAGTATTCGATGTCTGCCAGTATCTGCGCGAATACTTTCTTAGCCTCCCCCTCCTGCATTTTGCCATTATCTTTCACTATCCGGAATAAGTTTCCTCTGGGTGCAAACTCAGTCACATAATGGACTTCCCTTTCTGAAATGATGACC
>NW_026585947.1:0-1000 GCF_907164565.1 Psammomys obesus
TCTTCTACTGAGGGACACTTAGGCTGTTTCCATGTTCTGGCTATTATGAATAAGGCTGCTATGAACATGGTTGAGCAAATTTTCTTGTTGTGTGCTGGAGCATCTTCTGGGTATATTCCAAGGAGTGGAATAGCTGGGTCTTGAGGAAGCCCTATTCCCATTTTTCTGAGATAGCACCAGATAGATTTCCAAAGTGGCTGTACTAGTTTGCATTCCCACCAGCAATGAAGGAGTGTTCCTCTCTCCCCACATCCTCGCCAGCATGTGGTGTCGCTTGAATTTTTGATCTTAGCCATTCTGATGGGTGTAAGATGGAATCTCAGAGTTGTTTTGATTTGCATTTCCCTGATGACTAAGGAGGTTGAGCATTTCTTTAAGTGTTTCTCAGCCATTTGATACTCCTCTGTTGAGAATTCTCTGTTTAGTTCCAAGCCCCATTTCTCAATTGGGTTATTCGGTTTGGTGGTGTTTAATTTCTTGAGTTCTTTATATATTTTGGATATTAGACCTTTGTCAGATGTAGGGTTGGTGAAGATTTTTTCCCAGTCTGTAGGCTGTCGCTTTGTTCTCTTGACAGTGTCTCCTGCCTTACAGAAGCTTCTCAGCCTCATGAGGTCCCATTTATTAATGGTTGACATTAAGGCCTGGGCCGTTGGTGTTCTGTTCAGGAAGTTGTCTCCTGTGCCAATATGTTCCAGGCTCTTTCCCACTTTTTCTTCTAAGTGAGTTAGTGTCTCTGGTTTTATGTTGAGGTCTTTAATCCACTTGGATTTGAGTTTTGTGCAAGGTGACAAATATGGGTCCAGTTTCATTTTTTTACACATAGACCTCCAGTTAGACCAGCACCATTTGTTGAAGATGCTATCCTTTTTCCATTGAATGGATTTGGCTTCTTTGTCAAAAATCAAGTGACCATATGTGTGTGGATTCATATCTGGGTCTTCGATTCGATTCCACTGATCAACCAGCCTGTTGCTGTGCCAGTACCATGCTGTTTTAA
>NW_026585948.1:0-20502 GCF_907164565.1 Psammomys obesus
TTTTCCACTTTATTATGCTCGACAGTTTCATTTATACAATATTATGTATTTGTGTACACAATTCTATAGAACAGTGCAATATCTAAGAACAGTAAGGAGAGTCCAATTTGATGTCTGTGTTTCTCAGATGGTCTGAACTAACATAGTTATCTCTAGGTACAACCATTTCCCTAAAAGTGACTTAAGTTCTCCAAGTCCACTGATAGAGGAGGTCTTCCCCTCCTTCCTTCTGATCCTAGTCTTTCAGATCTTATCAGGAGTGGCTGCATTGTCATCTTCTGTGGCCTGTTAAGGCTGCTTCCCCCTCAGAGGGAGGAGATTCAAGGGCAGGCCAATCAGAGCACATCAGAGACAGTCCCTGTTTCCCTTACTATGGAACCTACTTAGACACTGAACTGCCATGGGCTACATCTGTGCATGGGTTCTAGGTTACCTCCATGCACTTGGTTGGAGTATGAGTCTCTGGAAAGACCCCTGTGTTCAAATTTTTTGGTTCTCCTTGTGGAGTACTTGTCCTCTCCAAATCTTACTATTTCCCACTTCTTTCATAAGATTCCATGCATTCTGCCCAACAGTTGGCCATGAGCCTCAGCTTCTGCTTTGATAGTCTGCAGGGCAGAGCATTTCAGAAGCACTCTGTGGCAGGTTCCTAAATTGTTTCTTTGCCTCTTTGCCTTTTGGGATGGGGACTGAGCATTTTAGCCAGATTCCTTCCTCTTGATTAGTTTCTTTAGGTGTACAGATTTTAGTAGGTTTATCCTGACAGAGGACTAATATCCATAACATACAAAGAACCAAAGAAGCTGAAAAACAACAATCCAAGTAATCCAATTAAAAACTGGGGAGCAGAACTAAACAGAGAATTCTCGGTAGAGGAATATTGAATGGCAGAGAAACACTTAAAGAAATGCTCAACATCATTAGCCATCAGGAAAATGCAAATCAAAACAACCCTGAGATTTCACCTTACACCCATCAGAATGGCTAAGATCAAACAATCATGTGACAACACATGCTGGAGAGGTTGTAGAGAAAGGAGAATCCTCCTCTACTGTTGGTGGGAATGTAAACCTGTACAACCACTCTGGAAATCTATCTGTTGCTTTCTCAGACAACTAGGAATAGCACTTCCTCAAGATCCAGCTTTACCATTCCTAGGCATATATCCAAAAGAGGCTCAAGTACACAATAAGGACATTTGCTCAACCATGTTTGTAACAGGTTTATTTGTAATAGCCAGAAGCTGGAAACAGCCCAGATGCCCCTCAACTGAAGAATGGATACAGAAATTGTGGTACATCTACACTGTCCCTACCCGCGAGAGTTCAATGGGGTCCTAAAGAGGGGGCTTAAAAGAATGGGTAGGACAAAGAGACACGAAGAAGGAAGCCAAGTCGGTTTGTCTGATCAAGACCTCGTTTATTAGAAATTTTTACCCAACTAATATAGGGAGAAGGGAGGAAAAAGCGGAAGGCTTAATTACTGCTGCGGGAGATAGCAAGAGTGCTTTCGTGGCTTGAATATTGCACCTGCAAGATACCGTAAGGATGTTTTCTTAAGATATCTCAGGGATGCTCTAAAACTAACAGACAATGTCCTCACAAATCTATCACCCATGACTTAGGGTCCTAGATAACGCTTTCACTAAATAGCTTTAGGTCTCCACTAAATGACCTTTTCTTGCTATTTGGCTTTGGCTTCAGTAAATAGCTTTGGCTCCTGGCACTAGGCAATGGAATATTACTCAGCAATGAGAAACAAGGAAATCATGAAATTTGCAGGTAAATTGTGGGAACTGGAAAGGATCATCCTGAGTGAAGTATCCCAGAAGCAGAAAGACACACAAAGTATATACTCACTCAAATAGACATATAATATAGGATAACCATGTGTTCTCGACTCCTGACAGATACATAGTTTATTTCCACAACTTTGTTATTTTGATGGTGGTGCAATAATCATTTTGCTCAAATATTTCTGAAATATATTTACTTTTGGTCATTTGGGTGAGTTTTTAGTATATAACCTGGTGGAAATGCACATGTTAACCGTATGTGTCAGGAAGAGGCTGTAAATCCCTGTAACTTAGTTATTAAAGTTTCCCATTTCTACTACAGCCTTCACAACCACCATCTGTAAACCTGTCTGAACCTGTCAGGAGTGGAGCAACTGCCTCAGGCCAGAAATCAGTTGAGAGCTGAGGCCCTGATGTTACATCCACAGCATCTGCACAGGGCTGAGGAAAGGGTGTGGGATGCATTTCCTCAGAGAGGATTAGGACTTGGACCTCAGCATCCTGCTGCCTGACCCAGGTGTCCTTCTCCAGCTGTGAGATGTCCTTATCTAAGAAGAACCCTGCTCATGAATATGCAAATTGTGTGGGTCTGTGGTGGTAAATACAGAGGTGTGCACACCCCAAACAACATACGCCCCTGTCCTCCCCACAGTCACTGAGCACACAGGACCTCACCATGGGATGGAGCTGGGTCGTCCTCTTCCTGGTGGCAGCAGCTACAGGTAAGGGGCTCCCAGTTCCTACCATGAAGTACAGATAGGGACAGAGATGACACTGCCATCCACTCTGCCTTTCTCTCCACAGGTGTCCACTCCCAGGTCCAGCTGCAGCAGTCTGGGGCTGAGGTGGGGAGACCTGGGGCCTCAGTGAAGCTGTCCTACAAGACTTCTGGATACACCTTCACCAGCTACTATATGAGCTGGGTGAAGCAGAGACCTGGACAGGGGCTGGAGTGGATTGGAAGGATTTATCCTGGAGATGGTGATACTGACTACGCTCAGAAGTTCCAGGGCAAGGCCACACTGACTGTAGACACATCCTCCAGCACAGCCTACATGGAGCTCCGCAGCCTGACATCTGAGGACTCTGCGGTCTATTACTGTGCGAGGCACAGTGCTGCACCCACATCCTGAGTGTGTCAGAAACCCTGGGGGAGCAGGAAGCTGCCCTGGGACTGAGAGGACTGAGGAGATCAGCCTAATTGTTTGCTCAATCATTCTGAGTGTCCTGATGTCTGTCCCTTCACAGTCTTATTGGATATTGGTCAAATTTTCTTTCTTTTTTATTTTTTTGTGTCTATTTTTACAACAAATTTATGCATTTATTCATTTTTGTATCCTGATCACAGCCTGCTCCCTCCTCTCCTTCTGGTCCTATCCTCCCCTCACTTCCCCCCTCCCACCACCATCTCCTCAGAGAAGGCTGCCCCCCCTTACAAATACACCCAACCTATTAAGGTCTTAGTACATTCTCTTCTATTGAGGCCCAACAGCAACCCAGCTAGGGGAAGATGATCCAAAAGCAGGCAGCCAAGTCCATGTCAGATACTACCCATGTTCCCCTTCTTGATAGGGGACCCACATAAGGACTGAACTTCCCATCAGTTCCATATGTGTTATCAGTCAGTCCACCCATGCTCTTTAGTTGGTGCTTCAGTCTCTGTAAGTCCCCATAGGCCTAGGTTAGTTTACACTGTTGGTCTTCTTTGAGCATCTCTTTAGAGAGTCCTCTGTAGAGAGTTCTCAGTTTATCTCTCTACCTTATTTTTAATTGTATTATTTGGTTTGTTGGTATTTAATTTCTTTAGTTCTTTATGTATTTTGGATATTAGCCATGTCTGATGCAGGGTTCATGAAGATCTTTTCCCAATCTCTAGGCTGCTATTTTGTTTTACTGACAATGTCCTTTCCCTACAGAAGCTTTTCCATTTCATGAAGTTCCATTTATTAGCTGTTGCTGTTGTTTTGCTCAGGAAGTTGTCTCCTATTGCAAGGAGTTGAATGTTAGTCCTCATTTTCCCTTTGATTAAATTTAGTATATCTGGTTTTATGTTGAGTTTTTCATCTACTTGGACTTTCGTTGTGTGGAGGGTGATAAACATGGATTAATTTAGATTCCTCTACATGCAGATGTCCAGTTAGACCATTTGTTTTAAACAATGCTGGGCAGAGTCTCCCAGAAGACAGTTATGCTAGGCTCCTATCTGCAAGCATAGCAGAGTGTCATTAATAGTATCATGGATTGGCTTTTTCCCATGGGGTGGGTTTCAGGTTGGGCCAGACATTGGTTGTACATTCCCTCCTTTTCTGCTCTACCTTTATCCCTGCACATCTTGTAGACAGGCTAACGTTTGGGTCAATAGTTTTGTGTGGCTTGGTGTTCCCCTCCCTCCACTAGCAGTGCTGCCTGGTTGGAGTGTCGGTCTTCAAGCCTGGATAGCTCAAGTAATGAGGCTTCATGTCCTGAATCTGACAAGGAAAACTTCTTAAAGGACACATTGCTGAAGCTCAGGACTCCTTAGTTCATGTCTAGACTGCTGCAGCTGAACCAGAGAGTGGACCCCTGTGGGGAGAAGACCATTGTCACTTCAGTCTCTGGGTCCCCCTCCTTCCTGGAGCTAGGAATGCACTTACCTGTAGCTGCTGACCCTAGGTAGAGGATCATTCACCCTCAGTCCACGGTGAAAACCCACATTCTCAGGGGACAGTGGACAAGAAGTTATTAATATGGTACCGTGGAGTGTGTGGACATCCCTGTGTTTACTAACATAGTCTCTGTGATTTACATATGAATGAGGACGCATCATTAGGTCAAGATAGGAATCTGTTTCAGGCAGGATAGTTAACAGTTTTCTGTGTTGGTGGGATTGTGAGTTCTGAGTTCTAAATCTGTCTGAAAAATATGAATATCCTGGCATCTTTTCAGAAAGAGCTCTTCCACCCCACTGAGAGTTATGCATCTTCCTTTGGACCCTCACTGTTACTTATCTTCTTTAGTGTGTACCTTGTAGAATGCTTATCCTATACTACATGACTAAAATCACTTAAAAGTGAGCACAGAATGTGTGTATATTTCTGGGTCTGGGTTTCCTCACTCAGGATGACCCATTCTAATTCCATCCATTTGTCCGCAAATTTCATGACTTCCTTGTTTTTAATAGCTGAGCATTCTACTGTGTAAATGAACCATGAACCCCAGTTTCTTTATCCATTCTTCAGCTGAGGTACATCTAGGCTCTTTCCAGTTTCTGGCTCTTACAAAGAAAGCTGATTCCCAATTTCTCTTCTAGTAGATTTAATGTGTCTGGTTTTATGCTGAGATCTTTGATCTACTTGGACTTGAGCTTTTTGCAGGGTGAAAATATGGGTCTCTTTGCATTTTCTACATGTAGACATCCAGTTAGACCAGTACCAGTTGTTGAAGATGTTTACCTTTTCCATTGTATACTTTTGGCTCCTTTGTAAAAAATCAAGTGTCCATAGGTGTGTGAGTTTACGGTAGAATTAGGGGAGTCACTTGTGTACACTATCATATCATCTGTGTCTGTTGCATGCCTTTTGATCTCATTGCTGTCTAGCCAGGACGCAGGGAAAGAGGAAGTCCACAGTCCTAATGAGACTGGATATGCTGCGCAGGTTTGTGTGTGTGTGTGTGTGTGTGTGTGTGTGTGTGTGTGTTGGTTCTCTCCTTCTCTGAGGGTCAGAGGAGGGGGGAGAGGGAGATGAGGGAGGGGCAGAGGGGAGGGACCTAGAGGAGAGAAGGGAGGAGGCTACAATTGAGATGCAAAGTGAATAACTAAGTTAAAAAATATGAAGATTGGAAGGACAACAAATGGGCTGTTTCAGTCTCTGAATGTAAATAACTGTGAATCAAGAATGCCACAGCCTGCACAGCTATCTTTCTCTATTAATGGAAAAATTAAGTTATTTCAGGAAAAATGCAAATTAGAGTAATTCATGACTTCATGAATTTCTTCAGCAGTGAAGAAATCTTTTGGTGGAATGTTTTATAGGAAGGAAGACGAAAGGTAGACTAACCTCAGATAAGCAATCTAGACAAGAGGAAGAAACAAACAAGTCCAACACAGCAGATCATCAAACTCTCAAAACTAATATGGAATCAAGAAAAGAAATAACAAATATTCTAGGAAAGCAGAAAACCACCCAGCAAATATAGTAATCTGTACATAGGAAATATCAAACCTTGTACACTAATCTTAAATGTAAATGGCCTGGCTGCATCACCAAAAAGATACAACAAATGGACTAGATTAAAAAAAGACAAAAGAACCAACTATATCCTGTTTTCAGGAAACACACTTAACTATTAAACATACTAAAAAACTTACTATCATAGAATAAAAACAAACTGTCAAACAATTGGAAAACATAAAATGTTGGTGTAGTTATCCTCATATCAGTCATAGTAAACATGCAACTAAAATTATTTAAAAGAGATTAAAAGGGGCAACTTCATATTAGTAAGATGAATAGTTCATCAAGGAGATACAATGATTAGAAACCTTTATGCACAAAATTTTGAGCCCCTAATTTCACAATACATAAAACCCCAAAATCCACATTAGTCCTTACACAATAATAATTTGGGACTTCAAAACTCCACTGTCAGATTTAGATAGGGCTTTCTAACTAAAAACTGTTAAAGAGAATTCAGAGCTAAATTGTACTATGGGTGAACTGGACTAACTGAATAGACTGATAGAGGATATTACACTCAACAGGTGTAGTATCATAGATACAAGCTAGTGCTCAGCAATGGAAGAGAGAGAGAGAGAGAGAGAGAGAGAGAGAGAGAGAGAGAGAGAATTCCTAATTTCCTAACAGAAAATAAAGAATGGTGTGTCCACCATTATACTTCTATCATCCCTCTAAGGCTCACAGGATACTGTGAAGTGTAAGAGCTGGGAGATGAGGAGAAGGTCTATAAATACTCTGCCTTGGTTGTGAGAAAGCTAAAGCAATCATGAATTCAACAGCAGCTACAGTTGCTTATGCTGGACCTTAACAGGACCAGGCCTGTCAATAGACAGTCTTGGACTGTGGAGGGCTCATGGTGCCCTACCCCCTCCCTGAGGAACTGGCGAATTCTGATAGATGCTGGGTAAACAGGCTCTTATCTTCAGATGTATGTTCACCGGTAAGCCCCTCCTTGAAATAGTCTTCCTACATTCTAAAACATAAGCAGTAACTCCAATGAAGTAGAATACATTGTAATTTAGCATTTCTGAAGCAGTGAATAAAAAACCCAGGTCAGTGTGTGACTTCCTGAATCCTCTGGCCACTGTGTCCTTCTCCAGGATGCTCAGCATCTGAGAAAACTGAGCAAACAAACCATGTGCCTCTGCCTACATTTGATTTCTGATGCTGTTTTTAAAGCTGTCACAGAAGAGGGCAGTTTGAAAATGAAGGCACTGACTATTTATTAAACAGAAGTCTGGAAAACATGAGGCAGGAAATTGACAGAAAAGTAAAGTCAATGAAACTTCACTCTCATCCATGACATTATGGAGTTCATAACTGACAGGGTGCAGATGGCACGTTCTCTTACAATATACAAGAAGTGTGCAATCTCCAGACCTATTTTTGTGAAAGAAAATATGTCCTGACAGGACTCACACAGGAGCCAGCTCTGGCCCCAGGCACAGACCATCATGAAGTCAGGAGAAAAGCAATGCTCTGAGCTCTTCATGAGTCCTCCATGCGAAATCACAGGGTGATGTGTGAACAGGTCAGGACCCTTCCTGTCCTGGTGAGGGTCTCTCTCAGTCCTGCTCCTACTCAGCACTCACCACAAGTGTTTATTCTGAGGACTCTGGTCTCCAGTAGCTACTCTCTATGGGAGCAGAGGTGAGCTTCCTGAGGGCTCTTGTGCTTCCCATCACAGACAGGCTCCTCCTGGTCCTGAAACTTAAGTCCACCCTCAGGGCCAGCACCTGCTGAGGAATGCAAATCTCCCCTGGCTCCACCCATCCCTGGGTTGAAAAGCCAAAGCTGGGCCTGGGTGCTCACTGGTGTGCAGCCATGGCCAGGCTTGCTTCCTCCTTGCTGCTGCTGCTTGTCCCTGCATGTGAGTGCCAAGGCCACCCACGGGATGGACCTTCCTATCCTCACCTGTTCCAACCTCACCTTCCGTTTCTTTCTTCACAGATGTCCTGACCCAGGTCACCTTGAAGGAGTCTGGCCCTGGGCTCTTGCAGCCCTCTGAGACCCTCAGTCTGACCTGCACTTTCTCTGGGTTTTCACTGAGCACTTCTGGTGTATGTGTGGGCTGGATCCGTCAGCCTCCAGGGAAGGGTCTGGAGTGGCTGGCAAACATTTATTGGGATGATGATAAGTACTACAACCCGTCCCTGAAGAGCCGGCTCACCATCTCCAAGGACAGCTCCAACAACCGGGTGTTCCTCAAGCTCGCCAGTGTGGATACTGCAGACTCTGCCACTTACTACTGTGCTCGGAGAACACACTGACACAGCCTCCGTTTGCAGCTGTACAGTATTTCAGGCTGGTCCTCAGCTCTGTGTTTCCTTCTTCAGTGCAGGAAGTGTGGAGGGGGCACAGGTTTCCTGCTGGCCTCCAGGGTTTTCTCTGAGCTTCAGAGCCTTGGCTTCCTGCTTACAACTGAGGTCCTTGTAAGTTGTTCACAAATAAGGACCGTCTGTGTTTAGTTTTATAAGAGTGAAAGGTGCCTGTTACCTAAACCAGGGCGTCCAGTGCTATGGTTCTATCAGGCTTTTGTCTCAAATCCTCACGGCAGCAGATTCCAAATGATTTAATGGCCATCTATAGTAAACAACTGAATTAGGAGAAGAACGGTGCTACTCTAAGTGTTCTCACACTGAGTCATTGGACAGAGGGAGCCAGGGTAACTCCCTCATATCCCAGGAGATTTCCAAGGCCATTGGTTGATCTCCCCAAATGATGGTGACACCCTATTGCACACTTACATATCTCACTGAATATGGAGAGGGTCAAGCTGGTGCCTAAATTGTGGTTTTCCTCCTACTGATTAGCAGTCATAATAGTGGATGATACTTTGCATGGTTCAGAGGAGAAATTTAATAACCAACATAGCTACAATTGCTGTCACCTATAATGATGACTTGTAAGATATTCTGGTGCAATTGTGCCAGAAAGATTGTAGGGGTGATTAACTATTCTCTGATTGGATTAATGGTCCACTCCATGAGATGGGACCCATGCCCGAAGCTGTTAGGGTGTCTTAGAACCTGAGACTGCATACGCCATGGCCCTGGGGGAAACCCAAATGCTTTTGTTCTGATAGAGAAACAGCAATAAAATGATTCCTGATGATATACCTACAAATACAATAAATCAGTGCCTCTCACAGCCATTATTAGAAAAGCTTATTGCAATGTATTGGAGCTAACATCGAGAACCATAAGAGGACAGAGGGTGTGTAATAAATAAATATTGGAACAAACCTACATGTGTTGTCTTCATCAAATCTTCCCCTCAGGACTCAAAGACTAATGCAGAAGAGGAGTAAGAAAGACTGCTAGAGCTAGCAGTGATGGATGACTTCAAAGAAACAGGCTCCTCCAGACACAAGAGGACTGGTGCACATATGAACTCAGAGATACTGGGAAAGCAAGCACAGAACTTAATATAGGTTCATGCCAGTTGTGAGAGTGGGAAGTAGATATGGGCTCTTACTCCTGACCAAGAAGCTATCTGCAATTGGTCTGCAGTTGCAAAGTAAAATTTAGTCTTCTTCAGTGGACTCTAACTGGCTTCATCATTCACATTTTAGATTAGTCACCATGCCCAGGACCAACAGAAAACTAACGCAAGTGTATTTGAAGGCTTTCTGTTTTTTGTAACTTTCTTTAAGCATTTTTTTTTGTCTTTTCTTTTTTATTGATGTATTTTGGTTTCCAATTGTGTGTGTGTGTGTGTGTGTGTTTGTGTGTGTGTGTGCATGAGAGAGGAAGAGAGAGAAAGAGAGAACAAAACTAATAGCTAATCTCCAAGTCTTATATGTGCATATCACCAGTTTTACATACACTTCCTTTAAAATAATTATTTTAATAAAATGTTGTATCAGCAGATCCATAAACCCACACCATAATCGAGCATAAAATCATTCCGTCAATACTTGGGAGCAGAAATATTTGATTGCATATTGAATCAGTATCTAATTCACACATGATGAGCGGAGTTGCCGTTGAAGTGCTCTTAACAAAATCCCTCCATCCACCCAGCTTGTGCTCGTGCGGTTTGGTGGATACGTTCAGGCACTAAAGTTTGGTCACTGCTTCCACAGCCATAGTCTTCCCAGTCCTGTACTCACAAGCACGTTACAGAACACAGACCTGCCGTGACACAAGACTGTCTCCTACAGTGTTTCGAAAACGTGGCTGTTGCCGTCATCCACAGCCCCTTGTTGAGGACTGCATAGTTTGTGTAAATATTTAAGGAGAAGCATGGAGACGTGTGGCAGTTGTGAGCCTCAGTTAAGAAGTGTTGCTGTGAGTAATGACTGGTTTGCATGTCACAAGTTCCTTTTCATGAGAAATCTAAATGCTGTGGAATGATGGACGGTGTCAATCTAGGGAAGCCTTTTGAAAAATGTAAATCCTCTTTTCCAACTCTAAGTTAGAACCTATGAAACTGTATGCTAACATAAACTGTGCATGAAATACCAGTGGGTTTCCAAAGCACACTCCTAGCTTTTTTCCCGCTGTAAAACAGGGATTGGTCACCATGTCGAAGAATTTAGAACTTCATAAATAAGAACTGTGTTGATTCTTCAAGTGCAGTGTGGAAAGCTGTTAATGTGTTTGCAGGACCATAATTCAAGAACTATTCAGGTGGCTGCTGGAGAATTCTGCTGGAAGACGACCAACATTTTAAACCTCAAGCTTCTGAGAAAATGATGATCATGGAGTGTATATGAAGAAAATGTTGAGTACTGAAGAGACATGTCATTGCCCATGACTACTTCCCATGACAGCAGAGTTCATATCTACTCCATTCAGATCCTCCCTCTCTGATGAAGCTGGCCTCCCCAAGCACACATAGCCTTTTATATACAAGAAGAGGATTCACTTTCCCTGGAGAATTGTTGTGTTAATTCTTCACTTGCAAAATCTTGTATTAGATCAAATCCAATTATTTTGCAGTTCTTATGCCTCCCAAAGGCAAATAATATCTTCTTGTTTGAATTATGTCTTTAAGCAATGGTCAGTGCTCACATGGTCAGTGCTGTGTTTTCCTGAAACTACAAAGCTTCATGAACAATCCATTTAATGTTTAATGCACAACAATGTTGCAGCTCTTTCTCATAAATCACTTCATGTAATTACACACAGGTGACTGAATTTTTTTTCTGATGCTTGTTATTAATATGATTTATTGACCAGGTGTCCCATTCATATGAGATACTTCATATAGTCTAATGTCTAATAAACCATCACAGACACCCTCCTTGGTTTGTATGGTCTGGCCGTTCCATAACTAGTAAATCCAAATGATGGTTCATGACATTGTCCAAGAGAAATGGGCTGTAGAGATTGACTGAAACTGTGCTTGGAGGTAACTTGAAAAGTGGACACTCCAGAGATCTCCAGAGATCTCCAGAGATCTATCCAAACTGTTTTTTCCTGCAGCTGAATTAACTGTCTACTGAGAAAGCATGGTGTAACAGTCTGTTGTAGAATCAGAAATGTAAGGCATCTTCCGGACACAATCCTCCACAATGGGGCTCAGGAAGAATGACTTCTGTGCTCAGGTCCTTCAGTGGTGTTCAAAAATATCAGATATAGCACAGTTACAGAAGGAAATGCTGGGTGTTTGTGATCAATGACAATAAGGTAAATCCAGAGGAAAAGGTCAAGATCATCCACAATGAAAAGGAAAAATGGGATCCTAGAAATCCATGTGTATATGTATTTAAGGAAAGCTCCTCACAGTGTCACAGACATGGCAGCAGATCAGCAAGTATTATGATACTCATGTTAGTTTGACTTAGGAGAACAAGCTCATATTATCTGTTTATCATGTCACAGAGCATAGACACTTGCGACTGGCATAAGAGGACCCTGGACTTGGAAAGGTAGATTTAAATTCAAGTTCTGAAACATCAGTCACCATAAACAGGATAAACAAGATGCATTTCTCCCTGCAGCTGATCCATGTCAGCAGGGAAGTTGCAGGGATATAAAATATCTGCTATATCAGATGTATAATTGAAATATATCTTATGTAAGAACACATCTCGTTCTTAGAGCTAGCCAGACTGCAACTTCAGTGTAAGTCAAACAAGCCTAGCTGCAGTGGAGCACAGGACCAGCAGGGAGCACAATGGAGCTAACAATGCCCAGTAGAGAGATGAGGTAGGTGTGGAGGGAGCTCTGCCTCCTCTGTGGTTTCCTTCTGCAGTCTATTAGCTGACCTGCACCTGCTGTGGCTGACATGTAATACACACAGTAGGGATTCTTTGTTAAAGTCTGCAGGCTATTAGCTGACCTGCATCTGCTGTGGTTGACATAACCCACACAGTGGGGATTCTTTGTTAAAGTCTTCATAGGTTTATATTTACTTGCTCTCATTACTTTTTATTGTTTTTGAAAAAAATTTTACCCAATGTATTCTGATCACTGATCCCCTCCCTGAAGTTATTCCAGATCCTTCCTCAGTCACCCAACTACACATCCCTTCATTCTTTCTGTGGGAAGCAAAAAGAAAACAATTTAACAAGGAATTAAACACACACACACATACTCACAAAACCTATAAAAACACAAGTCTGTCACCATGATATATAGGTAAAGGAATAGTAGACAAAAATGCACAAACAAAACGATATGACAGATAATGTCTAAAAAAATACTGTTAAGTTCATTTTGTGTTGGTCGTCTATTGCTGGGCATGCATCCACTGTTAAATGTGGTTGGTTATATATCCAGTGATGCTCCATTGAGGAAAAGTGAGTGTGAATTCAGAACCTGCTTGGTCAATGGTGAGACTGTGGCATGCCTCTCTCTCAACCTGGGACTCCATTTGGACTGAGCTTGTGCACACCCTGTGATGGCTGTCATAGTCGGTTCACATGTACACGAGTCCTGTTATGTACTGCAAGACAGTTTCCTTTGAGTCATCCAGCCCCTCTGCTTCTTATAATCTGTGTAGTGTTAAATTCTTTCTCAGAAATAGGACCTAATTACAAATAAATTACAAATTTATTGTGGGTCTCTCAGAGCAATGATAATACCCCATTCTGTTTGGCACCTGTGGGCTGCTGTGACCATTAACTCATAGGGAGTTTTCATGTGCCTGGCAATGAGATGTTCAATTAACAACTCGTGTCTTCTGGGAGCAGCACTGTCCACCCATGAAAGTACTTCTCTTCAAAGACTCCTGAGTTAAAATGAAACACAAAGTTCATCTGTGTGATTTCTGCTCAGCTTTCTGCAATCATCTATCTCACATAACCATGGAGTGTGACCAGAACCAGACCACTGAGACAATACTAATAACTAAATTCCAAGCCTTATCTGCCTATCACCATATTTGCAATACTTCCCTGAAATTCGTTATTTTTGATAAAAATGCTCTATCAGCAGATCCATAAGCCCATACCATACTCTGAACACAAAATTATTCCATCAACACAACTCAAGACATTCTTGTTAGTATTCTAGGCACCTGTGAACTGCTCATTATTTCTTGATGCTTTGTTGTAGAAATAAAATTGTGATCTTGATTTCTATTACTCCATAGTATCTTTTCTTTTACTCCCAGTCTTCCTGCTTGGCTTTGTCATACTATGTGCATTCTATATCCCCTATATTTTTGGTTTTTACTTACATTAAAAGTTCATAGATTTCATCTCATCTTTTATAGAACATTGAAATTTGGTTTATCCTGTTCATTGTCATCCAAGATAGCAACCATCACCCCACCACACTGGAGTGTGAGGTGCAGGATTATCCACATTTCCCAGCGCAGCATGGATGCCGGAAAGACAAAATGCGCCATATAGCACCCTAGGCTATCGGGATAACTCTTCCTCTACAGTGAGAAGAGTGTGTTGTCTTGAGAGTTTTAGTCTGTGGACCAGCAGTCCACTTTCCATCACATCACTTCTGACTGTGATAGAAGAAAAATCACACACCTGACTGGTTCCAGCACTTCTCTCCTGGAAATTCCAGTGCATGATTCATGAAGTTAAAGCAAACCACACAGGAGTAACCTGATTTTCTGTAGCATGCAGTTTTGTTCTAATGTGTGTAGATATACTTCAGACAGTTAAATATACATGACACTATTGGTTTCTCTTATTAATGGGAGTAGATTCCAAATCTATCCTACATCAACAAAAATGTTCATCTCCTGAAAAGCTTTACTTACACATATTATGTCCAGAAATAAGAGGGCCCTGGAATTGGAAAGTCAGAGACAGGGAGAAAGTTTTCTAAGGACATAAATATCTCATTCATGAGGCTCTTTGTCAAAGACATGCCTTCTCTCCCTCATTTATGCACATGGATTCACATACAATACAGAAAACCAGACTAAGCCAGAATCTAAATTTCCTTTAACTCTACTTCCTTCTCAATGTGAATATTCTGTTCTGGAGTTGATAACTGATCTGTGGGTTCTTCACTTGCCCCTCCTCTTTCTCTGGATTCCTGTATCTAAGAGTCTCAGGAATTCCTACAGATCCATGACAGCTGCCTCTGAGCATAAGAGTGATTGTGGTTCTTCTGACCTCAGTGCTCTTCCCCAGGTAGAGCATAATGAAGGCTCCCAAGACTGTGTTTTCTCCTGGTGTCCCCTTATTACAAGTTGGAACTTCTAGAGCTGGATACAGCTGCCAGCAAGGAGGAGCCTGGTGTCATTGATGATAATACGGAAACAACCTAAGAGCAGTCTCTGGAACACCAGTCACCATGTCCGGGCCATTCCTCCCTGCAGTCTGTGAGCACTGGTATGTTATGGCTCAAGGGAGACCTGGAAACTTCCATGTAAGCCATGACACACCTACCTGTAGGGGAGCTCAGGACCAGCTGGGGGCACAACAGAGCCAACAATCCCCAGGAGGCAGATGATGTTGCTGTGGAAAGAAGCTCTAAATCCTCTGTGGGTTCCTTTCTTGAAGTCGCAGGAGCTGAGCTGCCCCTGCTGTGACGGACTTGTGACGTTTCCACATGCAAACAGTGAAGATTCCTTGTCACACACTTCACAGGTTGCATCATCTTGTTTTTTTATTGAGTTTTATTTACTTTTTAACATTTTATGAAAAGCCCATACAATGTATTCTGATCTTTAAACACCCTTCCTTAAGTCCTTGCAGATCCTTCCTATCTCCACACTCACCCGTCCACACTACCTGTCATTCTTTCTGTAAAATTTAAACAGATAGGCACAAAAAGACTTAAAAAGGAATAAAACAAACAAGCAAACTCACAATGAAAAATACACATACACAAACACACCACATAAAAACACAACCCTGGAACTATGAAAAATAGAGAAAATTCAAGTAAGACAAAAAGAAATGTTCAGTGTTATGAGACATACTCTCTACAATAACACCATTGAGGTCACTTTGTATTGGCCATTCACTTCTGGTCATGAGTCCACCCTTAAGGGTGATTCATATACTGAATTAAATTCTGCTAAGAAAACTGTTTTTTTTCCTTTTCAAGTCCATTGGTTATGGGTGAGAGCCTGTGTCCATGTCCCTCTCTTCATATGGGGATATCATCTGGGTTGATTTGGTTTAGGTTCGGTGCCTGAGGCCATAGTCTCTGTGAGTTCATTTGTGTGTCAGTCCTCTTGTGTCTGGAAGACACTGTTTCCTGAGTCACCTATCCTTCATGGCTTTATACTCTGTTCAGTTTCCAGTTCTCTTTGATACAAGGCCTAACCTTGGAGTCATTGTAAGCACCAAGAGCACGGACAATCTCTCACACTGTTTCCAGTACCTGTGGGGCCTCTCTGTTCATTCACACATAGGGAGTTACTCTGTGACAGGCACTGAGAGCTTCATATAAGAGCTGTGACCTTTGGGGGCAGAGCTATCCACCAGTGCAGATATCTCTGCTGAGAGACTCAAGCTAACATAAAACACAAAGCTCATCAGTGTACTTTATGCTCAGCTTTGTACAATCACATGTTTCACATAACCGTGGAGCATGACCAGAACCAGACCCCTGAGGCAACACTGATAACCAAACCGTAGTCCATGTGCAAGGCACCAGCCTCACTTACACTTTTAATGGTGTCATTATTTTGATAAAGATACCACATAAGTAGATCCATAAAGCGATACCTTCACCTGAACAAAATTATTCCATTAACACAAAGAAATTCACAAATTTAAAACTAGGCAACTCTGCATTGTTCATTATTTATTAACAATTTATTATAAAATAAAATTGTAATTGTTTCTTTTTACTCTCTAATGTATTTTTCTTTCCCCCAGTGTCCTCTTTGATTTCCCATGCCTCATGTCTTCTCTGTTGAGTTTTATTTTTATTCCTATTTGTAGAACCTGGGTTTCCTTATGCTTTTCTCATAACCCTTAATTTTTTTTCTACACCAGTGCCTATTTTCTTCATTTCCCAACACCACTTCTTGTTTTAAGCTTTCTGTTTCCAGTATCTTCACTACCTGCTCTCATTTTATCTTCCTTTTATATATCCTCTTCTTTAATTCTTCACACTCTAATGACTAATTTCCAGACTCTCTGCTTCTACAAATTAAACACACAAAACCAAATGTTCAAATTATGGAACTGTATATGAGTGAAAACATGAAACATCTGTCTTTATGGACCAGGGAGACCTCACAGCACGTTTCTTGCAGGGGTATCAATATAACTATAGATTTCATAATTCAAGTTGTAGAACTGAATCATATTCCATTGTCTATAAATCTTGCATTTTCAGTATCTACTTGTTCTTTGTTATAAACCTAGATTGATTTTATTTTCCAGCTGCTGTGGCTGGAACATTAAAACATGGCTGTGCAAGTGTCTCTGTAATAATTTGTATTCATTTGATTCATTTGTATTCATATTCATTCATTTGGGATGGATATCGATCATATACAGCATAGATTTATTTAACCAATGTTTTTCAGAATTTATTAACTGAATTCCAAAGTCACAACATTAATTTACACTCCCATCAAGAGTGAGTAAAGATCACACTTCTCCCACATCCATGCCGACATTTGTTGTAATTTGCTTTCTTGATTATAGTCATTATTATTGAGGTAAAAATGGAACGTGAAAGTTGTTTTAGTCTGAATTTATTTATTTTGTTTTTATTAATTACAGTTTATTCACTTTGTATCCCCCGTAAGCCCCTCCCTCCTCCCCTCCCAGTCCCCACTCTCCCTCCCCCTTCTTCGTGCATGCTCCTCCCCAAGTCAACTGATGAGGGAGGTCTATAAAGTGAGTCCAGGAAAGCCAAGGCTACAGACAGAAACCTGTAGATAAAAAAAAAAAATATGGAGATGAAATATACAAACAAGAAGGAATTTATGGTGTTTTATTTCTGGGTCTGGATTACCCCATTCACTAAGATATTTCCCAATTTCATCAATTTAACTACAAATTTTATTATTTTATCTTTCTTTACAGATGAATAGAATTTCATTCTGTGCATTTACCATATCTTCATCATCATTCATCTATCAGAGTACATGAGTTTGTTCCATTTCTTAGCTGTTGTGCATCACAACATGCAGAATCAAACATGTCTAATTACCGTGTTATAAAGTACAGCATGTGGTCATTTGTCTATATGACAAGGGGTGGTATGTCTGGTTCACGTGAAAATCAATTTTCAGATTTTTGAGAATTATATTTGCTACTTTCATACATTAAATTTGATTGCTGACACTTAACCCATTTTCTCTTAAGTAAAAATGTAGGAATTCGCCCCCAACCATGGCTAATATGTTTAGTTTACTCTCTTAATTAGCATCATTTTTTATAATGTTACAGAAATAAAAAATATAACAAAACAAAATCCTTCTTATCCTTGGTATTACTTTCTCCAAGGAATCTACTTGCTTGCTCGTGGCAGAAGGACACACAGAGAGGGCTGCACTGTGTTCATAAAAAGCAGCCCAGGCATGAGCCACAGCTGTGGCAGAGGATCCCAGGCCTAGATCCCCAGGTCTTCCCATTCAGTGATCAGCACTGACAGTGGACATCAGTAAGAGGGAGTGTGGACACATCTGACTGACTCTGACCCGGATTCTCTGGGATTGTGGGTGTCTGCTGTGAGGTGCAGCTTGAGTAGTCTGACTGAGGCTTGGTGCAGCCTGGAGTTTTCTGAGACTATCCCCCTGCATCCTCTGGACTTGCCTTTAGTGATTACTGTATGAACTGGGTCTTGACACCTCAGGAAAGGATCATCAGTTGTTTGACTTCATTAAAAACCCAGTTAGTGGTGTCACTTCAGAATATACTTCCTCTGGGAAAGGGAGATTCCCCATTTCTAAAGATGATCCCAAAGCAGTGCCTACTTCATCTTGAACACCATGAGATCTGAGGACATATCGTCCTATATCAGAGATGGTGATGAGACATCCTGGGGGCCAGGATACAAGCTTCAATGAAAGGTGCTCAGGATCAGTAGGTATGTCTCAGCGCACAAGCTGAACAGTTTTTCATGTAGGTCAACCCAACAACATGTATAAATATAACTGATATGTTTCTCTGGGATGCCTCTCTTTCTGATATTTCTTATGGATCAGATTTATATTTAAGGTTGAAGGAACCCGTGTTATCATGAAAGTAAATAATCATGAATGTTAAGTAGTTTTAATAATATGATACAATTCAAAAAAATGCAGAAGTCACTGGTGAGGGCAGAAATTACTCTCTCTGGAAGCCAAAGAATCAAAGGCCAAAGCATCTCATGAAACATGGGACACTTTTCCATCTTGAGACTCAGAACATGTCCTAAGTGGGATTCTCTGATTAGGTCAGTGTAAAACTACAATAAACCTAATCTAGGTAGGGAGGCAAATGGCTCAGAATCTTTAAAAATGAATTTATGGTTACTCTTCCTGATAAGATTCAAGAACACCCGAGGTGATTGCTTTTGCTCAAAAACAATTTTATGTAAGAAGTGGGAAATAGTAAGAGCTGGAGGGAACGGGAACTCCACAAGCAGAGCAACAGAACAAGATAATTTGAACACAGGGAACTTCCCAGAGACTCATACTCCAACCAAGGACTATTTGTGGAGATGACCTGGAACCCCTGCACAGGTGTAGCCCATGGCAGTTCAGTGTCCAAGTGGGTTACATAGTAATGGGAAGAGGGACTGCCTCTGACATAATCTGATTGGCCTGCTCGTTGATCACCTCCCCCTGAGGGGGGAGCAGCCTTACCAGGCCACAGTAGAGAACAATGCAGCCACTTTTGATGAGAACTGATAGACTAAGATCAGAAAGGAGAGGAGAACCTCCCCTACCAGTGGACTTGGGGAGTGGCATGCATGCAGAAAGGGGAGGGAGGGTGGGATCAGCAGGGGAGAGGGAGGGGCTTATGGGGGGATACAAAATGAATAAAGTGTAATTAATAAAAAATAAATAAAAGATTTAAAAAAAACATACAGAATGGATAGTAGAAGAAGGTATCATAAATAGAACTATGGTCACATGATACATTATAGAAACTAGTATTCTAACTGACAATAATGATCTTTTGCTTCTTGTACTAACGATTACGCTTTGGATACACACTTATTAGGCAGATATCTCTGTTTATATTTTTCTCTTCTTGTCCTTTATCATGTCTTATGAGATCAAGTTAATACTGATACCTAAGTGTTTTTAAATTTGTAGTATTTTATTAGTTTGTGGAACTTAATAAGATAAGTGTACTTCAGGCAACATTCCTTTTATTTTGGAAAAATTCATTCCTGCAATAGGCTTCTGTGTGTGTAGGGCTGTCATGTGAGGAGAATCATGAACTTTCCAATGTCAATTTCCTGTGACAGGAGGGAATGGTTGATTTAAAATCAATAAGGCCTGGATTTGTTTTGGTTGGTTTCAATTTGCAATTGAAAAGATTTTATATCAACACAGGAAATACACTCTGAGGAACATCTACAAAGATACTTCCCCAGAGAATTAGCTGAGAGGAGAAGACCCACCCTTACAGTGGTCTTCCCACAGGCAGATCAGATGTGTGAACTGAGTCACTGTCTGAGTGATCTGCCTGCCCTTGTTTCCTCTATCTATTGTTGCTCCTGATGCTCCCATCCACCCTTGATGTCTGACTCCATCTTCTCCAGCATTCCAAGAAGACTAAACCATGACATTCCAGGAGGCTCCAGGCCTCCAGTGCTGCTCTGAGCCTGTTGAGATCCAATTTCATGGACCACACACCTTCTACATTCTCTTTCTCTCCAATGTGCAGACAGCAACTGTTGGACTATTGAGAAAATCCTCTGAAGGTGGAACTATCCAGGGTCTGTTCCTGAGGATGCTCACAGACTGTACAAAGGACATTACCTTATACAGAGTGAAGAACTTCACTGACTTTCTTAGGCTACAGCAGTGTTAATGCTTCATCTGGAAATACAGGGAAAACTAAAAGGTCTGTGATCATCGTGTCCAGATGTCCTTCACTCTGTCCCACTGTCCTCCCATAAAAATTTGCATATACCCAAAAGTTTCTCTGCTGTAGAA
>NW_026585949.1:0-6480 GCF_907164565.1 Psammomys obesus
TCTCCTTTCTTGATGGTTTTCTGAACCTTCTTGACCCCATGACCAATCTGCTTCTGCTTCACTTGATGCTTTTTGTTTGTTTGTTTGTTTGTTTTAGTTTTGTTGTTGTTCATTCTTTGATAATAAGATTGGGGTACTTTGACTGGTTACATGTTTTATGAAGACAGAATATCGTTGTTTTTTTTCTTTTTTTAATCTAGTCCCTTTGTTGGATTTTTTGGGTGATGCAGTGAGTCCATTTACGTTTCAGATGAGTGCAGAAAGAGGTTTGCTATTTCCTATAAATTTTCTGTGTGGTGCTTAGTTTTCCTAGAATACTGGTTATTTCTTTTCTTGATTCCGTGTTAGTTTTGAGGATTTGATGAGCTTCTGTGTTGGACATGTTTGTATCTTCCTCTTGTCTAGATTGTTTATCTGCAGTTAAGCTACCTTTCATCTTTCTTCCTGTAAAGCATTCCACTAAGAATTTTCTGCACTGCAGACTTAGTTGTCATGAATTGCCTTGATCTGTGTTTTAGTAAAATACTGTTATCTTTCTGACAATATTGGAAGATAGCTTAGCAGGGTATAGAATTCTTGGTTCATAGTTCTTTATTTTCAGAGCTTGAGAAATTGTGCTCCCTGTCCTTCCAGTCTTTATGGTGGCTGATAAGGAGCTTGGGGTGATTCTGATATTTCTGCTTTTGTGTATGAGTTGTTTTTTTATGCTTCTTTTAATATTGTTTCTTTACTTTGAACATTTGACATACTGATTTCAATATGGCATGGTTATGTCTATTTGGAGTTCTATATACATTTTGTATTTGCAAGCCTACTTCTTTCTGTAAATTTGGTAAGTTTGACGCTATAATCTCTCTAATTAGTTGGTCTTTTTATTTTTCATTCAGTTTTACCACTGACCCTTCTTCTATTTCATGAATTCTTAGGTTTGGTTTCTTGGACATATCCTGTACATCTTAGAAATATCATTCATTATACTTAATTGTTTCCTTATAAATGTCTGCTCATATTATTTATCGACATTGTCCTCTATCGATGAAATTTCTTTTTCTCCATGGTATTCTCTCTTAATGTTTTTTTTTTTTACTTTTTTTTTCTTTTTTATATTAATTATAGTTTATTTACTTTGTATCCCAGCTATAGCCCTCTCCCTCATTCCTTCTCAATCCCACCCTGCCTCCCTCCTCTGCTATTCCCTGCCCCTCTTAAGCTAATGATAGGGGAGGTCCTCCTCCCCTTCCATCTGACCCTAGCTTATCAGGTCCAATCAGGACTGGCTGCAATATCCTCCTCTGTGACCTAGCAAGGCTGCTCCTCACTCGGAGGTGGGGAGGTCAAAGAGCCAGTCACCGAGTTCATGTCAGAGACAGTCGCTGTTCCCTTTACCAGGGAACCCACTTGGATATTGAGCTGCCATGGGCTACATCTGAGCAGGGGTTCTAGGTTATATCCATACATGGTCCTTGGTTGGAGAATCAGTCTCAGAAAAGACCCCTGTGCCCAGATATATGTGGTCCTGGTGGAACTCCTGTCCTCTCCAGGTCTTAATAAATCCCTCTTCTTTCATACAGTTCCCTGCACTCTGACCAAGGCTTGGTTATGAGTCACAGCATCTGCTTTGATACCATGCTAGGTAGAGTCTTTCAGAGGCCCTTTATGAAGCAGAAAGACACACATGGTATATACTCTCTTAAAAGTGGATACTAGACCTAAAAGAAAGGATAAACATACTAAAATCTATACAACTAAAGAAGCTAAACAAGAAGGAGAACCCGGGGAAAGATAATCAATCCTCACTTAGAAAGACAAATGGGATGGACAATAGAAGTAGGAGAAAACAAGAAACAGCACAGGAGCCTACCATAGAGTGCCTCTGAAAGACTCTATCTAGCAGGATATCAAAGTATATGTTGAAACTCATAACCAAACCTTGTTTTTTCTTTTTCTTTTTTGTTTTGTTTTGTTTTACTGACCATCTACTTCATTTCCTATGATGATTTGTCAATGTTTTAATGTCCTTGCTGCTGTTTCTTTTATTTTTATTCTGAGCTTTGCCCTCTAATTTATTAGTTGTTATGTTCACTTTGGAAACTGTCTTATCAACTATTTCCCAATCCGTGGGTGTTTGTTTGGCATGGAATTCAGACGATGTCCACCGATGCAGGCTGAAAAAGCCATCTCAGTCTTCATTTCCCAGGGGGTTGTCAGGGTAACCCAATGTACAGATCAAGAGGCTCATTGTGGTTCCCTCCCTAAGCTTTTTTCCTCCTACTTCCCTCATGGCATATTTGATATCTGTGCTCTGAGCAGCTTCTGCAATCCAACTGTTTCAGGACACCCAGGGAAAGCAATAAAATGAGAACGCTGACCATTAAGGTGGCCACTGTGATGGGAGCAAGAGGTTCATTGTCTAAAGGAGTGTAAGGATCCTGTCTAGCAGAGGCAGTGACCATGCACTCATGGCTCTGAATAAAGAGCACCATGAAATGACAGTGTGTTCCTGGACTGAGGTGGTGTTTGTGGAAATCTGTCTTCTAATTTTAATCCACCCATATTTATAAGTCTTTAAGCATGGGTGGCATAAAGAGAGAGTAATTTTCTCTCATGGATGAATGCTTTAAGTCACCAAAGTTTCCATAGTGTTTGCTTTTGGTTTTGTTTTGTTTGGATTGGGTTTTTTTTATTTTTTTATTAATTACATTTTGTATCCCCCCCCTGTAGCTCCCTCCACACTCCCTTCCCAATCCCTCTCTTCCTCCCCATTTTCCATGGGTGCCCTTCCCCAAGGCTACTGATAGGGGAGGTCTTCTTTTCTTTTCTTCTTATCCTAGTCAATTAGGTCTCATCAGGAGTGGGTGCATTGTATTCCTCTGTGGCCTGGTAAATCTGCTCCCCTCAGGGGGGTGAGGGGGATCAAAGAGCAGACCAATCAGTTCATGTCAGAGACAGTCCCTGTTCTCATTATTATGGAACCCACTTGGACACCGAACTGCCATGGGCTACATCTTTGCAGGGGTTCTAGGTTACCTCCATGCATGGTCCTTGTTGGAGTATCAGTCTCAGGGAAGACCCTTGTGCTCAGATTTTTTGGTTCTGTTGCTCTCCTTGTGGAGCTTCTGTCCTCTCCAGATCTTACTGTTTCCCACTTCTTTCATATGATTCTGTGCATTCTTCCCAAATGTTGGCCACAAGTCTCAGCATCTGCTTTGATAGTCTGCAGGGCAGAGTCTTTCAGAGACCCTCTATGGCACGTTCCTAACTTGTTCCCTGTTTTCTCCTTCTTCTGATGTTAGTTTGGTTTTTTTAAGACTGCATTTTTCTGTGTAGTCTTGGCTATCCTGGACTCCCTTTATAGACTAGGCTGGCCTCAAAATCGCAAAGATCAACCTGCCTATGCCTTCCTGAGGGCGGGGATTACAGACATGGGCCACTGTGACTGGCTAAATCTGTATAGTTTTAGTGATACCTCTCCCCTTCAGTAGGCAGTGGTTTATGCGGTCTTTGTGGCTCTGCTTTAGATGATGTTTTGTAGGTGAGAATGTAGATGTGGGGATAGGAGGAGGGATACAGTGAAGGGGATGGAAAGAGAAAAAAGTCAGATTTGTTGATTGAAAGTGTTCTAAGACCAACAAGCCATACTTCAAAGATGTCTACACTGTCACTTAATTTTTCCTGTTTGATTGGACAGACCCAACTCAGCTTATATTTCAAGTGAAGTGTGATGATTCTCTTGCTGTATTCTGCTGCTCAAGAAGAAGAAGGAGGCCAAATGATAACTAGAGAGGACAAAGTTCCAAATGACCGCCTCCCTCCTATAAAAAGAACGACCATTTTTTACAGACTTTTCTGTCTTTCCTGTCGTTTGATGCTATGTTAAAGCAAATCCACAAAGCGAAGGAAGTGTGGTCTCTAGAGAACAGCTGAACTGTTGCTGGAAACACTCCTCAGCCACAGGAAGTGGGTGGTCCTTCCTCACTGCCTATGCTTCTGGGCTGAGACCCAGCACTGCATGAGAACTGGGCACCTCCTGCAGCACAGGCACTCCTGTCCCCTGGCAGAACATTTATGTCTCCACTCCCACCAATGTCCCATCCCTGTGTGTCTTGCACAGTACTACACAGCTGTGTCCTCAGTGGTCACAGATCTCAGCCTCAGGGAAAACTGGTTCTTTGCTGTGTCTACTGTTATGGTTATTCGGCTCTTGAAGGCTGGTTGTAGTAGGTATCTCCAACTTTATAAATTCTACCCATGTACTGCAGTCCTTTCCCTGGATGCTGATGTATCCAGGTATACAAGTAACCACTGCTGATGGAGTAACCAGTGACAGCACAGGTGAGGGGCAGTAGCTGGGAGGGCTTCAGCAGAGCAGGCCCTGACTCCTGCAGCTGCACCTGAAACAAGCCACCTGAGGACAAGAACAGCAGTGAGTCAGAAGCTCAGGAGCAGCAGTCCTCTTTTTCAAATGAAGCACCATGGAACTCACAGCTGGGAACCATCAGCAGGAAATGAAGACCCACAGTGGTGTCATGCTCTTGGGGAATTCGCTGCCTCCACAGAATGTTCTCCAGGGTGTAGAAGGCTCTGAACTTGAGCTGGTGCTTGGCTTCTTGTGACTGCTATGAATTTGCATGTGGGATGTTCCTATAAGTAAATACATACTGGTGAGTTGTAGATCTCACTTTGACTTCCTGTGGGAGGAGACTGCAAGGCAGTTTCTCCAGGAGCTCAGCTCTCTATGATCAGTTAGTCTCTTGGGCTCTTGACATGCAATGGTGTAATGGGCATACAGGTTTGAACTGAGGCCGGAGTTGTTACCTATACACTCAATAATAAATGTATCAAATTTTGCCCTTCACATAAGGTCTTCCAGACTGCCACTGAGTGGCCATATTGGAAGCACCAGCTGAACTTTTAGTATAATACTGCTATGTCCTGGAATTAGAAACAGAGGACTCAGCTCTGTGTGTTCTACACAGGCATACATGTCACACTTCTGCTCAGGACACAACATACTCTCAGGCTACTGACATGAGCTGCCATTACACCAGAGTCCTCCCTACAACACTGACTGTTTGTGCACAGTCCTCTGAGGCCCATGTCCTCCTGGCTACTACACGCTCCTACTGCAGCCTGGCTGTCAGTACTATACACCGAGCTGTAATAAAGGAGAGAGACAGCAGCAGAGAGTGCAGAATCATCAGACCAGCAGTAGTAGAATGAAGTGGATTAACAGTACAATGGAGAACAATAAAGTACTCACATAAAAAATCCTCAAAATTAAACACAAATAAATAAATTTGTGCTGGTTAAAACCAAGGAAGAAGCAGAGAAGGTGTTGGAAGAGGAGGGTAGGAGGAAGTGGAGGACAAGGATGATGGGTAGAGAGGGGTTAGTATTGTGAGGAGTAGGATGAGGAAGGTGGAAAGAGAGAAGATGGGGGAGGGACGATGAAGGGGAACATCTTCAGTACAACTTTCACACCTAAGTATTGGGCATCATAGTGAAAGTGTGTCTGGAAAGATTATGACATCCAGAGAAAGGGGAAGTTTTTGTGAGATTATTTTTTCCTGGGAATACAGACCCTACACACATAGGGTCTCACCAACAAGAATGTCTAATCAGGAGCTAAAGAAGCTTTGCAGATTCATAGCCAAGGTCTTGTACCTCAGCCATGCTGAAATTTGGGCCCAGATAATTGCTTGTTCGGGGCACTGTACTGTGCACTGAGGGGCGATCAGAAGCATCAGAGGTCTCTACCAAACAAGAACCAACAGAACCCCACAGTGATGCCAAACATCCTAATCTACTTCTATACATTGGATGATGTCCTTGTGTGCAGAGGTGTGGCCTAGCTGAAATGAGTGAAACCACCCAACTATCAATTAAGTACATCACCTACACAGTCAGTTATTGCAGATGAGGTTAAACCATGCTTACCAGGATGCCAGGATAGTGAGACACATCTACAGGTGGAAGGAGTGTGCAACTAAGATTGAATTGTTTAGTATCACAGGCTGCCACTTTGTAATAACCTCAACAGAAAAAAAAAACAACAATTTTATTTAAAAACTTTTACACTGAAGTCTGTCTTGGGACCCTTAGGTAGAGGCAGAGAAAAGTGATGCTATGACCCGAGAGAGAACTGAGTTGCCAATCTCTATTCCTGAGGTCAGCAGGGAGAGGACAACCAGGGGAGCAGAAAGCGCTATAGTCTTTTATTAGTTTCCTTTCTGAGAATTGCATACAACATCACTGCCTCAGCGTCACTTCTGCCCCCTCTTCCTTCCTCCACCCCAATATTCATGATCGTTTAAAAATTATTAAGTTATATATGAATGTGTGTTTGTGCACACATGAACATATAACCCACTGAGTTCATTCAGCTTTTTCAGCGTTTGTCTGTCTGAGATTGGAGGGCTGACTACTTGAGATGGGAAACCCCATGAAGGAGTTTCTCCATGAAAGCAACTGATTCTCCAA
>NW_026585950.1:0-20690 GCF_907164565.1 Psammomys obesus
AGAAAATGAGCACAATGGAAACTTTCTATAATATATGAAGACAATCTGGTGTAGCTATGTATTCACTGGATGTGGCGAGAGTCATAGCAACAGCACAGTTCCTTGACACAGTTCCAGCAAAGGTGAGCACATTGCTACAATCCCTGGCTTTCTATCTCTAACCTTTGGGTTTGGTCTCTGCATGTTTCAGTATGAGGAACTTCCAGCATTATGGTTCATTTTATGTCTCTTCCTGAGAAAAATGATGCCTAAGCCTTTTTAGGAAAATCCTAAAATTACCTTTCCCTGACCATTATTTGGAAGTCTACCAAATAATGTCCTGGAGACCATTAAGCACAGATAAGCACATAGCATTGTGAAGCCATTACTCGAGGAATCTTCTTAGGATCTCTGACGCTGAGCAAACTAAAACAGTAGAGTTGTCACAGGGTAAACAGACAATTGACAAACCCTGACTAGCCAGGAAAAGAGGATATAGGTTCAAGACCTCTTTTTAATATAGGTTAGAGGGCTCTAAAAATGTACTTTAGAGACTGGCATCCATACAGGATACACTCCTGAAAGAATGAAACTCAGTAAATAAGACAGCATAACTAAAATAACCCTTTATTACTTTAGAGAGTAGATTATGAAACATATAGTGAAAAATAGGTATTACTATTACTATTTGCTATTCATAAAAGACCAGTTCCAATATTTTCAGTTTTCTGGAGTGCTATAGGACTGCAAATATTGCCAATTGTAAATCAGGCTGTCACGTATTAAGCATGTTTGCTTTGGAGTCGACATTCTTTAGTTTCTTTAAATTGGATTGTAGGGATGATGATGATGATGATGATGATGATGATATAATAATAATAATAATAACAACTGTTCTGTTTTTATTTTCTACTTGTTACTGAACTTGTAAGCCTAGACACGTAATGAAAAATCAAACACATAATCTGTACCACTTGGATAATGATTAGTCTGTCTTTTTTTCTTTGCAGCTTGTCTAAATAAAAAAGCACGTGTTTGTTATAACTCAGAGCTACCTAAACAGAATGACTGTTAGTCATTCATCAGCTGCAAGATTCCTCTGACCATCATACCTGGCTCACCCCCTCCCCTCACTGACTCCTCATCTCTTCTGTGGGCTGCCCTGTCAGCAACAGCAAAGACCCTCCCCATCTCCCCCCTGTGCTTGATGAAGGCCACAGAGAAAGACCCAGAGGAGGCTCCTGGAAGCAATCTCATCAATGTCACCAAATAGTAAGGAAGGTATCACTCATATTTGCCTTCTCGTCACCAAACGAAGACTTCAATGTCATGACGAGGTTTCATACATTTGACTTACTGGATGAAACAGTCCCAAAGAAATCTCCAAAAAATAAAGGCTGTTGCTCTCTGCAAACTGAAACAAGATCCCGTTACTGAAGACAACAACCACACAATTCATAGTACATGGATAAATTAAGCTAGTGCCTTCAATCTGGTTCTTAGACTCCCCCCCACCACACAAAATGTTTCCCTACAAAAACAAACAAACAAAAAAACAAAACAAAACAAAACAAAACAAAAAAGAAAAAACAAATGTCAGTTATAGATTCCATCTCATGGAGTGGGCCTTAAGACAAATTAGATAACTGCTGTTTAGTCCTATAATGTTGATGCCATCATTGTCTTACCATATTTTGCATGCAGGGTGGATTGTAAATCAAAGGATTGGTGATAGGGTTCATGGATTCCTTCCTCTTTTGGCAGTCTGCAAAGTACATTTCCATGTCATAGACATTATAAGATTGGTGTGAGGGCTCCAGGTAGGTACCAGCTGAATTATCCTTGGTCAATGAATTGCTTGGGTGTTGTCCTCTGCAATTAGAGAACAATGTTAGTTTGTAGAGAGAAAACATGTCTTAACAACAGCCTATGTTTGGGAAGAAGAGGAAGAATTCCCCTGGGATCCCATTGGCCAAAGCTCAATCGAATACAATCTAGTCCTGCCACTGGAGGTCTCACCTGGCCACGGTGATAGACAATTGAAAGTCCATATCCCCCATCACTAGGAGTCCTCATTAGTGTCACCTTTGTAGATTCCAGGAAGTTTCCACTACACTGTGTTTCTATACCACCATAAAATAACCCTAATACCATCTGTGCCTTTCCACACTCTCCCCTTCATCCCATTCCCACCACAACTTATTCCACTCCTTCCATCCTAACCTCTCCCTTGTCTGCCCATAAAAATCTGCTCCATTTTCCTCTCCCAGGGAAATCCATGACTCTACCCTAGATACATCATCTTTACTTACATTTTTTGTGTCTGCAGACATTAGTTTGGTTATCTCTTGCTTAGTAGCCACCATCTACCTATACATGAATACATAACATATTTAACTTTCTAGATCTGGGTTACCTCACTCAGTATGAATATATTTCTAGTCCCCTCCATTTGCCTGCATTTTTCATGATGTCATTTTTTTTTCAATAGATGAATACTATTTCATTTTTTTACATGCACAACATATTTTCTTCTGTTCTTCAGTTAAGAGACATATAGGTTGTTTCCATTTCCTGACTATCGTGAATAAAGCCAAAATGAACATGGTAGAGTAAGTTACCTTGTGTTAGGACAGAGTGTCATTTGGGTACAAGTCCAAGAGTCGTATAGTTTGATATTGAGGTAGATAGAGTATGAGTTTTCTGAGGAAATGCCACAGTGATTGCCAAGTGGTTTGACAAGTTTGCCCTCCCACCAGAAATGGGGGGATGTTCTCCTTGCTTCACATCTTTGTTAGCATCAGGTAACTTGTGGTATTGATCATAGCCTTTCTGATAAGGGTAAGATGGAATCACAAAGTAGTTTTGATTTGCATTTCTCTGATGACTATAGTTCTTGAACATTTCTTTGTTTCTTACCCATTTGGGATTCCTGTTTTGAGATATCTCTATTTAAATCTGTACAGCCATTTTTTACATTGGATTACTTGGTTTTTAATATCTAGCTTCTTGAGTTCTTTATATATCTTAGATATTAGCCCTCTATTGAATGTGGAGTTGGTGAAAATCCTTTCCGATACTCCAAGCTTCCACTTTGTCCAGTTGATGGTGTTCTTGTCTTACAGGATTTTCATTTTCATGAGATCCCATTTATTAATTCTTAGTGTCTTCACTATTGGTAGTCTGTTTAGAAAATTGTCTTTGTGAATGTATAAAAGGCTAATCCCCACTTTCTCTTCTAAGAGGTTCAGTATGTCTGGTTATATGTTGTGGTCTTTGATCCACTTGTACTTGAGGTTTGTACAGGATCATAAACATGGTTCTATTTACATTCTTCCACACAGAGGCAATCAGTCTAACAGGCACCATTTGCTGAAGATGATATCTGTTTTCAGTTGTTTTTTTCTGGTTCATTATCAAATCTTAGACGTCCATGGGGTGAGTGGATTTTAGTCTGGGTCTTCAATTCTATTTCATTCATCATCATGTCTATTTGATTCCAAAACTATGCTTTTTTTTTTCTATAGTTCTGTAGTACAGCTTGATATTAGGGATGGTGATACCTCTAGAAATTTTTATTGTTCAGGGACTGTTTTAATTATCTTGTCTTTATTTATTTATTTATTTATTTATTTATTTATTTATTTATGTGTGTGTTTTCATATGACACTGAGATTTGTCCTTATTAAGGTCTGTGAAAATAATTTTGTTGTATTTTTGATGAGGATTACATTAAATATGTGGACTACATTTGATAGAATGGACATTTTACTAATCCTATCCTTCCATAAACATGGGAGCTCTTTCCAACTTCTGATATCTTCTTCAATTTCTTTCTTCAAAGAATTGAAGTTTTTCATAAAAGTCTTTTATTTGTTTGGTTCTAGTCACCCCAGGACTTTTTATATTATATTAGGGTATTATGAAAAGTTTCCTTAATTTTTTTCTGTCTGTAATTGTATATAGAAGGGCTACTGACTCTTTTAAATTAATACTCTATCCAGCAACTTATGTTCATATCTGTATACTTTCATATCATCTGCAATGTTGTTGATTATCAATATTTATATTTGATTTACCTTTTAGTTAATCACCGGTTATTCCTAAATCAGTGGTATATGCAAATCACCACATAGAGACTAGGGTTTATTTAATTAACCGAGAGCACAATGCTGTGCAATAGTTACTCTATCCTAAACCTTCAAACCCACATAGTTACCTACCATTCATGTTTTACCCATTATACTTGATTTTAGTCATATCTTATGTCTGGTTCATCTCTCCTCATGGATTGAAGTCCTCTCCTGCCTATCTCTCTGCTCTCCTACTCCTCCCACTCACTTCCTTCTCCTCCCTTCTGGACCAGGATACCCCACCCTATTCTGTTCATTGCACAGCATTGACTGGTTGTTTTATTGACAATACAGAAACAAATGGTGGCATGTTTATACAAACTTGAGACAGGTGATGTTTAGTATGAGCATCACAATGCAGTGTCTGGACTGAAATCAGATGGTGGGGTAGAGAAATCAGCATTTGAATGAACAAGGGAAAATTGCATACATTCCACAAGAACATTATACCAACATTTGTATACTTTCATATCATCTGGAAATAAAGATATTTTGACTTCTCCTTTTTAAATTTGTTTCCAGTTGATCTTTTTGAATTTTCTTATTGTTATGGCTAAATTTTCAAGTATTATATTGAATAGATGTGGGGAGAATGGACAGGATTTTGTTCCTGCTTTTAGTGGAAATGCTTTGAGTTTCTCCCCACCTAAGAGGATGTTAAATACGGGCTTTCTGAAAACTGCCTTTACTATCTTTATGTGTGTTCTTCCTAACTGTAATCAATTTGGGATATTTATCATGAAGGAGTTTTGGATTTATATGAAATTATTTTTTAGCATCAGAGGATGAACATATGGGTTTTGTAAATTTTATCTGTTTATTTCAGTTTATTTATATGGTGGATTATCTTGATTGATTTTTCTATGATGAGCAATCCCTGCTTCTCTGAAATGAAGATTAATTGATTGTGGTAGATGATCTTGTTGGTGTATTCTTGGGTTCAGATTCCAAGTATTTTATTGAGTATTTTTACATCTGTGTTTATAAAAAAACAATTGGTCTGTAATTCCCCATTTTTGAGTCCTTATGTGGTTTGGGTAACTGTTCTCATAAAATGAACTTGGAAATGTTCTTTCTGATTTTATTTTGTGGAATAATTTGAGGAGTACTGGCATGAATTTTCTTTGAAAGTTTTATAGAATTCTGCACTAAAGCCCTCTGGCCTTGGGCATTTTCTATTTAGAAAAAAATTTAATGACTGCTTTTATTACTCTAGAGATTACTGTTCTGTTTATATTGTTTGTTTTCTCTAGATTGACCTTTCTTAATGATACCTATCAAAAAATTTTAGTTTATTTTAGGTTTTTAGTTTGTTGGAGTACAGTTGTTCTCATGGTTCTCTAGAATTCCTTGGTGTCTTTTGTTATGTCCTCATTTTTATTTCTAATTTTGTTAATTTGAATGTTCTATCCCTGTTTTTTTGTTTTGTTTTGTTTATTAGTTTTGATATAGGTTTTACTATCTTGCTGATTTTTTCAAAGAACCTAATCTTCTTATAATGATTTTTTAATTTTTGGTTATTTCTATTTTATTGATTTGACACCCCATTTTGATTATTTCTTGTAATCTTGTCTTCTTGGATGTAATAATTTGTTTGGGTTCTACAGTTTTCAGTTATACTGTAAACTGACAATGTGAAGTTTCTCCATTTTTTATTTTATTTTAGCATTTACTGCTATGAACATTCATTTTAGTACTGTTTTCATTATATTCCAAAAATTAGGGTGTGGTGTGTGTTCCCTGTCTTTGAATTACAGAAAATCTTTACTTTTTTCACTTATTTATATCTTTGCTTAATTTTCATTCTGTGAAAAAAAAAAGTTCAGCTTCCATGAGTTTGCAAGCTTTATGCTGTTTCTTTATCTTGTGTTTCAGTTATGATGGGATATTCAGGGTCTGTTCTGTTAGAATAGATGGAGGCTAGTTAACATGTACTCTCCTGGCTGTTTTTGATTGTGTTTTACACTGGCATCTTGGAGCCTGCATTTGTAGTGATTAAAAGACTAGGTGAAGATTTCTGGACTTGTCTGTTGAAACAGTATTCTGTTGCTTTTTTTCTCTTACATCTCTGGATTTTCAAAGTGTGTTGGTCATGTCCTGCATGTTCTCCTGACCTGTTCAGCTCTGTGTTCACATGAACGCCTACAGTTATTGGAGCCTGTGTAACTTGGATCATTACAAATAAAAAGATTGGAGTAAAGGGGTTTGTAATTCTTGAGGATCAGGTCAACAAGTAAACCATGTTTTCAGCTACAGACTGTGAAACTGTGGGAATTGGATGTCAGGAGCAGTAGGAGAAATGTGGGTCTGCCTTCATCCTACTTGTTGATCTAGAAGGAGTAGCTCTTGGCTTATCAGAGTTTGTGCCTGCTAAAGTTGGGGTCTAACACAAAGCAACAAGTGAGAAGTTGGACAGGATGATTGTGGACTCTACAGGAGTAGTGGCAGGGGAAGGGAGGCTCTAGCTTTTACTATGTTGCAGCACTAGGGACATGATTTGGATACTACATCTGTGTAAACACAGAAGAGAAGGTCTGCTGGCAGCCTACCTGGATTTCTGGCAAATCAACTTTTATATACAAATCCTTATTTATGAAGTAATTTTATCTTATGTACATTTTCTTCTTAATTTTTAAAAATTCTTCTGTCATAAATTGTACCTGGATCTTAGTTTTCCCTCTCTTCACTCCTTCCATTCTCCTTCCCTACTTCCCATCTGCTTCATATCCTTTCCTCCTCCTTTCCCTTCACTAAAGAGCTGGCCTCCCAGGGATACCAACAGAATACTGCATAACAAGCTACAATGAGACTAGGCACAAATTCTCATGCCAAGATTAGACAAGGCAACCGAGTAGAACTGAAAGGGTCCCGGGGGCAGAAAAAAAGAATCAGGGATATGTGGTACAGAGCTAAACAGAGAATTCTCAACAGAGGAATATCGAAATGTTGAGAAGCACTTAAAAATGTTCAAAGTCCTTAGTCATCAGGGAAATGAAAGTTAAAACAGATGAGATTCCATCTTACACCCATCAGAATGGGTAAGATCAAAAACACAATTGATGGATGAAGATGTGGACAAAGGACAACATTACTCCAAGGCTCGTGGAAGTGCAAACTTGCACAACAACTTTGGAAATCAATCTGGCATTTTCTCAAAATATTGGGAATACGTGTACCTCAAGATCCATCTTTGCCAGTCTTGAGCATATATCCAAATGATATTCTACCATACAATAAGAACATTTGCTTAACTATGTTCATAGTGGCTTTACTCATAATAACCAGAAACTGGAAACAACCCAAATTTCCTCAACTGAAGAATGAATAAAGAAACTGTTGTACTTTTATACAATGGAATACTATCCAGCAATTAAAAACAAGGAAATCATGAAATGTGCAAGCAAATAGATGGAACTAAAGAAGATCCTCCTGAGTGAGGTAACCCAGACCCAGATGGATACACATGGTATGTACTCATTTATAAATAGTTTTATCATATAGTAGAGGATACCATCCTACAATTCACAGACATGAAGAAGTTAAGTAGCAAGGAGGACCTAAGAGAGGATGCTTAAATCTCAGTCAGAAGGATACATAGAATAGATAGCAGAAGTGTTTGGAGTAAGGAAAGAAGGGGAGCACAGAGAATAATGAGAATTGGCATCAAACTGGGGAAAACAGGAGAAGGAGGCTAAGAGGCTTTCCAGAGAGAAGGGAAACCCTGGATGGAGTCATCTCTGTGACAAGCTGGAGACCTATGATAGGGAAGGCTCCTAAGAGGATATGAGAGTGACTCTAACTGAGATTCCTAGTAGCAGGGGTCACAGAGACAGAAGAAGCCACTTCCTAACTAGACGAAACACTTAGCTGATTGTGGAAAACACCAATATACCCACAAAACTTTGACCCTAAATTTACCCTGCCTACAAGATGTGTAGGGACAAAAGCAAAGGAGAGATTGACAGAATGTCCAACCAATAACTGGCCCAACCTGAGACATACCCTATGGGAAACAGAAAACCCCTGACACAATTAACAAAATTGTGCGATGCTTGCAGACAGGAGCCTAGCATTGCTATCCCCTGAGTGGCTTTACCCAGCACCTTGTGGAAACAGATGCAGAGACCCACAAATTAACATTGGGTGCAGTGCAGAGCATCTTCTAGAAGAGGAGGGGATAGGACCTCCACAAGAAGACCAATAGAGCCAACTAAACAGGTCCCAGGAGGTCCTGTGGAGAATGAAGGACTAACCAAGGACCTTGCATGGACTGGAACTTGGACCCCTACACAGATGTAGCCAAAGGAAGGCTCAGTCCTAATATGGGTCCCCTAGTATAGGGAATAGGGGCTGAGTCTGACATGGACTCTGTGGCCTGCTTTCGACCACTTACCCCTGTCAGGGTTACCTTTCTAGACCACAGGGGAACAGGATATGTTTAGTCCAGATGCAACCTGGTGTTGGTGTTCGTGGATAGGAGGCTCCCATTTTCTGAGGAGTAATTAGGGTAAACAAGGAAGGAGGGTGGGACAAGCTGAAGAGGATGAAGACGGCTATAGCTGGGGTGTAAACTTAAGAAATTAAAATGAATGGAAATTAAAATAAAATACAGAGAGACCATTCATGTGGAGGTCATAAGTGTTAAGTGAGAACCTACCATGGTTGTTTTTCTGAATGCGCATGGCATCAGACTGCTTTGCAATCCTTATATTTATCTTCATAAATGGACACTATTATTAGCATTCATGCAAGGGGCTTATTTTGGCTGCAGAGAGTGGCTAAAGAAGAGGCTCACAACTGGTCAAGGTGTTGAGAATAATTGACTGTAGAGTGCTCATTCCTAAATGAGATGCCTCCCTCCCCACAAATCAGGGACCTCATGGAAGAAGAGACAGAATGAACATAATGACCAGTATTGTGAAGGAGTGCTGTGACACAGTGCCTTTTGGGAATGACATGGCCCTTGCACTCATGAACAAACTGCCACTTTGGCTACTTGCTACAAAATTGATCCATCTAATCTCTTCATGCAAGGGGAACTGGCGCATGTGAGCCTAAACCTTCACTGAATGTCTCTGGATTACCTCACTCAGGATGATCTTTCCTAGTTACATCCATTTGCCTGCAAATTTCATGATTTCCTTGTTTTTAATTGCAGAGTAGTATTCCATTATGTAAAGGTTCCTCCATATCTATATTTCATTACTCCATTGAGGGCCATGTAGGTAGCTTTCAGATTATGGCTATTATGAAAAAAGCTGCTATGAACATAGGGAGCAAATGTCCTTCTTGTATGATGGAACGTCTTTCATATATATGTTTAGAAGTGGTATAGCTGGATTTTGAAGAAGCAGTATTACTAATTTTCTGAAAAAGCACCAGATTGATTTATAAAGAGGTTATACAAGTTTACATTCCCACCAGCAGTAGAGAAGGGCTTCATTTTTTTTCCACATCTTCTCCAGCATGTGTTGCATTTTCAAGTAAAGATTTTTTTCATACAAAAAGATATGAGATATTTAACCCATAACTTTGTACTCTGCTCTGCAATCTTTCGTTATTTTTTCAGGGACACCCACTTTCAGGCAGAAGGGGAAGTGTGCAGGGCCAGGGTTCTGTGTGGTGCAGGCAGCTCGGGAGACTCTCAAGGAGGTTTGTGTTGGAGGCTGAAGCACTGTGGGAGGATAGCTGCTATACTGCTGACAGTAATAAACTGTCAGGTCTTCAGCCTGCACACTGCTGATGGACAGAGTGAATTCTTTCTCAGATCCACTGCCTGTGAAGCGATCAGGGACCCCCGTGTGCTGAGTGGATGCCAAGTAGATCAGCCTCTTAGGGGATTGCCCTGGTAACTGCTGGTACAAGGACATGTAGGTATTTCAGTTTTCCCTACTTAAAAGACTCTGACTGAACCTGCAGTTGATGGTGACTTTCTCTCCTGTTGATGCAGCCAGGGAGGATGGAGACTGAGTCATCACGATGCCCCCACTGCTACCTGCAACAATGAGTAGATATTTAACGTGCATACATTCTCCAACAGAGAAAATGATGTGACTTTTGAAATTTGTTATTTAATCCCTGAAGTCAGGATACAGAGGCAGGCTGTAGTTTGTGTTTTCGAGGCTAGACTGGTCAATAATGTGAGGCCAGGAGAGCCAGGGGTCATTTACAGAGAAAAACCCTGTCTTGAAAATCAACAAAGAGAAAGAGAGAGTAAGAAAAAAAGAGAGAGAGAGAAATTTGTGATTTAAATGTCCTTTCCACATTGTCAGGTAAATTATTATTTAAGAAATGCTACACCCTGGTACACATTGTAAATTTCTTTCACACAAAGATGTGACTATGAAATGATAACACTTTAACTTCTCACCAGACACCCAGAACAGCAGCAACACGAGGACCTGAGTATGTGAGTCAAATTTGCTCCCCCTGGCTGTCTGATGTTGCTCAGTTCACAGGGAAAAGGTGTGGTTTATAAATGCTCAGCAGCTGGGCTGTGCTGGAGGAGCTCATGCAAAGCAGTCAGCAAATACAAAGAACATGTCTGGGCAGCGTGGGTGAGAGTGGATGGAGACAATCAACAGCTACATATAATAGCACAGAGAGCATGAGTATCACTGAAAGTGAGCACTTAGCAACTCTCAAGCAGAAATGTACTAGGTTCTCTAAAAGTAGCTTTGGGTTAAATCCAAGATATTTTTTAAGCAGTTGTCTTTTGCAGAAACCTTCAGGAAGTTATCTCATATTGATAGTCCAAGGGAAGTGATGTGTTCAAGAAATCACAACAAGAACAAAAAAAAAAAAAAAAACATAATATAGGAAAACATGCAAAAAAAAGAAAGTAAGTGCAGAGATGAGAAAAGAGGAAATGCAAAAAAAAAGAGGAAACTGGGGCAAAATTTGTTCATTGTTTGCCATCTGCAACACCACTCATACTGAGGACAATGATCAGTGGCTCAGACATGTGGGCTTCTGTTTCCAGGCTACACATGGGGCACAGATAAAAAGAGAAGCCAAGTTGTGCCTTCATTTTCATTGAATTTTAGGAAGTCTCTAATTTTTATTTTCTTACCTGAAAAGGAAGACATTAGGGTAGATGCTCAATTCTCATTCAGAAGGACAAATGCTATAGAAAATGGAAATAGAAAAAGACAGGGAACAAGAATGGGGCCTACCATAGAGGGCCTCTGAAAGACTGTACTGATTGAGGTATCACATCAGAGGCTGAGACCCATAGCCAAAATTTGAGCAGAGTATAGGGAATCTTATGAAAGAAGAGGGAGACAAAAAGACCTGGAGGGAACAGGAGCTCCACAAGGAGACTAACAGAGCCATAAAAACTGAGCTCTGGGGGGCCCTAAAGAGAATGATACCTCAACCAAGTACAATGCATACAGGGGACTAAAACCCTGGTTCAGATGTAGCTCAGAGACTCAGTCTCCAAATGGAGTCCATAGTAAAGGGAGTAGGGACTTTCTCTGGCATGAAATCAGTAGCAGGATGTCTGATTACTTCTCCCTTGGGGGTGCAGCCTTGTCAGTCCACAGAGGAAGACACTATGACTAGTCCTTATGAGACCCGATAAGCTAGGGTCAGAGAGAAGGGGAGCAGGACCTCTCCTATCAGTGGATTAGGGGAGGGGCATAGGGGGAGAAGAGGGAGGTAGGGTAGGATTGGGAGGAGATGAGGGAGGGGGCCACAAATTGAATAAATTGTAATAAATGATAAAATTTCAAAAGGAAAAAAAAGAGCCTAGAATTTTTTTCTATAGAAATTCTAAGAGACATTAATTTAATTCTGTGACTAGAGAAGCTTTAATCTCACAGCAAAGGTAAATGCAGCAGAAACAAGTGTTTTCCACAACTTTGTGGAATTGAAAGAGAACTCTAAATTGGGAGAATGGAAGGGGAATGAAACAAACCAGATTTCCCCATGAAATCATCCCTGTAGATCAACATTGGCTAGCATGAGTAACTCCAGAAATTCATCTTATAGGGTATGAAATTAACATTATTTAAACTGGGTTGTGATGGCCTTGCCCGCATAGTAACTAGATTTAAAAAACGATCTCTCCAGAAGGGGGCGCACAGCCTTTTTAAAATCAAGCAATCATTTTTAAAATATATTTTTAAATTTATGTTTCTCACAATTTAATCATTATATATCCTGATTGCAGTCTGTTCCCTCAACTCCCCCATTCCCACCATCCCTCCCTCTTCTCCTCATCCCCTTTCCCTAGTCTACTGAAAGGGGAGTTCTCCATTATTGCCTCTGCCCATGGATAGTTAAGTCTCATCAGGACTGCTTGGATCCTCTTCCTTCATGGCCTGGCAAGGCTGTATCATCACAGGTGAGTAACAGAGAGCAGTGAACTGAGTTCATGATAAAGGCACCATTGATCTCTTCACTCATAGATCCACATGGAGACTGGGCTGCCAATTGGCCACATCTGAGCAGGGTGTCTAGGTGCTTGCCATGCATGGTTCTCCATTGATGCTTCAGTCACTGAAGGACCTCTGGGCTCAGAAATTTTAGTATTGTTGGTCTCCCACAAGGAGTATTAGTACTGTATTGTATTAGTATAGAATTAGTATTAGTATTAGTATTGGTATTAGTATTAGTATTAGTATTAGTATTAGTATTGTGGTCTCCTGACCCCTCAATGTGCTTCTCATCTCACCTCTCTCGTCCTCCATAAGATTCTTCACAAAGTTTGACCTTGAGTCTCACCATCTGCTTTGATCCCCTGTTATGTGAATCCTTTCAGAGGACCCTCTACAGTAGACTCCCATCTTGTTTCCTCTCTTTCACAGCTTCAGGTGTCTATACTGTTTGCCATCACAAATGAAATTTCATTCATCACTAAGGTCCTCCTTAGTGTTTAGCTTCTTTAGGTCTGCAGATGACTATCCTATATTGTACAGCTAATATCTACTTATTAGTGAATGTATACCATATGTGTCTTTCTGTTTCTGGTTACTTCACTGTAGATGATCTTTTCTAATTCCATCCAATTGCCTACAAATTTCATGATTTCCTTGTCTTTAATAGCTGAATAGTATTTCATTGTGTAGAAGCAACACAATTTCTGTATCCATTGCTCCATTGAGGGACATCTAGGTTGTTTCCAGATTCAGGTTATTACAAATAAAGATGCTATGAACATAGTTGAGAAAATGTTACAAGGGTATTTTTTACGGATTGTTTGGTTTGTTCTATTTTTCTTGAGGACTGTGGATAATATGGGGTGTGAAAATACCAAGGAATATTAAGGGCTTTAGATAAGGTCTGGGAAACCTGAGAAATGAATTCAGGATCATTGTCTGACTGGAGGGATGTAGGGATTCCAAAAATATGGGATAATCTCACAGGGAAGGAGATCAGAAACTGTCTGAGTTATTTTATTAATGTTGAGGAATGCCTCCACCCATCATGAGAAAGTATCCACAAAGACAAAGAAGTACTGGATATGTTTGGCTGCTGACATGTGGGTAAAATCAAGTTACCAGTCAGTCCCAAGAAGAGACCCTCTTACCTGGTAGGTAGGAAAATAGGAGCTATGAAATCCTGAGTTAGGATCTGAAGTCTGGCAGATTTTACAAGAGGTAGTAATAGACTTTAGCAAACCCAAGTACTCAGGGGTGAGCTGCAGGTGGGTCTTAATAAAGTTAGACAAGGCTTGGCTTGGATGAAAGAGCTGGTACAGACAGGACAGATTCTGAAAAATGTTAAGAGATGACAGGAGAGATGTGGATTGTAGTGTAAGGATGTCTTTTAATGGGTGAGAGGAGTCTAGGCCTTAAGGCCTCCAGTTCTAGCTTCCTCGTGAGCCTGATTACTTCCTTTGGAAATTATGGAATCATCCATCTGGAGGAACATGCAGTTGACTATTGCAAAAGTTGTGGGAAGGTGAGAGGCTTGTAGCATGGCCATAGTTTGACCTGCATTGGTTACAGATCCTCCCTTTGCTGTAAGTAACCCACACTCCCTCCATTTGGTAGCTTGGGTGAGAAGAATAAAAAAAAGCATATTTAGAGTCTGAGTATATGTTAAGGGGGTGCTCTGGGCCAATTAGAAGGCATGGGTAAGAGCTGTTAGTTCAGACTGTTGATTAATGGTGTGAGCAAGGAGGGCTTATGCCTCAACCACCTCAGTATCCGACACTATGGCATACCCTTCTTTTTGAGCTCCCTCGTGTACAAAGGAGCTGCCATCCATATACCATGTATAGATGGCGTGAGACCATGCCCTCCTTGCATGTCTCAGGGGTGTGGCAATAGTTCCTCTAAGGTTTCAATGAAAGAATGAGATGGGGAGTGATGAGAGTTAAGTTGAGGAAGAAGGTTTAAAATATTAAGAGGTGGGCATTATTGGAAAGTAAGAGTAAATTCTTCTATTTGAACATTGGAGGTAGGTAGAGTTTGTAAGGCTTTAAACATTAGAATGTGAGACAGATTATGAGAAGAGAAGACAGTAATAGGTTACCCAAAAGTTTGTTTTTTGGACTCTTGAATAAGGAGCCACCATAGCACAAATGCAGGGTGTCCATTCCAGGATCATTATTTCTAATTTTTTGACAGGTGTGCTACATATGTGAAGGTGTGTCACAGTTAGTGACCCAGGCCTCCAAAGGCATATCCGTCTTTTTCTGTTACATATAGAGAGAAGGGACAAGTTAAGTCTAGGAGATGGAGGGCTGGGGCATCAAGAAGAGCCTGTAGGAGCCTCCAAAAGGAATTGGTAATGGGCTTAAGGGGTTCATGTAAGGTGCCTAAGGCTGCCTCATTTAAGGGGCTGGCAAAAAGGAAGGGACCCAAGAGCAAAGAAACCAGCCATTCTCCAAAAATGTTCAAATTTTCTCTTTAGTGGAGGGAACTATTAGAGACCGGATTAGGTAGGTCTTTCTCTATATGGTGATGCCTTTATTGATTAGGGTTATTTTTATTCTCTGTTAAATGACTTCAGTGGTGGACAATTAGACCTTGGCAGGTGAATCCCGATAGCCCCTGCTGGATGAGAAATTTAGAAGAGCAGAGAGGTATTAGTTGACGAACTTGTAAGGATGGGCCGCAAAGGAAAAGGTCATCTCCTTATTGTATAAGGTCATATTTTGGGAGTGATAAGAGATCAGAGGCTAAGGCCTGACCAAAGAGGTGTGGGCTGTCCCTGAATCCCTGGGATAGGACAGTCTAATAAGCTAGGTAGAGACAAGTGTCTCTGAATCAGTCTTGTTGAAAGCAAAGATATTTTGTGAATGAGAGTCCAAGGGGATAGAGAAAAATGCAATCTGAGATCCAGAACAGAGAAATGGGAGACCCCTGAGGGGATAGTGGAGAGGAGAGTATAGGGATTAGCTACAACAAGGTGAAAGGGGACAACTGCGAAATTGAGAAGCTAGAGGTCTTACCAGGCTATAGATTCCACTGCGTTTGACGTTAAAAGGAGAGTAGATGGGTCAAAGAATTTTTTTCCTGCATTGTCAGCGATATTAGGCTTAAATCCACTAAGAGTCTGGAGAGTAGAGGAAGTAGGTATTGAGGCTGGATGACATACCTGGTAGGGTCCTGTAGCTGAATGAATACAGAAGAATGGTGTCTAGCAATGGAGGCTTTTTGGGCACCTCAGACTTAGGGGTCCACTTGAGAGGCTGGTAAAGGAAGTGACTTGTAAGAAGTGGTATATATATTAGCTAGGAAAAGGAAGAGTTTGAGGAGCTGGATGTCAGGTGAAATGGAGGAGTAAAGAAAGCAGAGGCTTCCACTTTGGCTAAAAGGTACCTTCCCAGTAAGGGAACTAGACTGGTATGTATCACTAAAAAGGAATGAGTTAAGGAAACACCCCTGAAAATTCAGTGTAGTGGTGGAGGCTGGCAAGGCCATCCCTCAACCCCAAGAACAGAGGAACTAGAAGGCAAAGTTGGTCCTCAATACTCAGTCAGGCCTGAGTAAGCAGTGTCCACAATGAAGGAAACTGTTCCCAGTTTTTCAAGACTGTGGTTGGCTCAACAGAACATGGACACATTCACTAAGTGGTAGTCAGGCATAGGATATTAACAGGACGATGATGTGGGAGTAATGCTCCCATACCATAGGAGAAATGGTGGCACTCAACACCCCAATGTTCCCCTTGGTGGCATTTTGGACATGGCCCCAGTGGCTTATAGGGGTTAGTGAAAACATGGTCTGTGTAACCTTGTTGACCAGATTTGAAAGAGAGGCCCCATGGTCCTTTTGCCTTAGGCAATGGACTCTGGGTAGTCATTCAGGCCATTTGGATGGCCTTAGCCAGCAGTTGGTATTTTTGCATATGGGCTTTTTCATCAATCCAGTGGTACATGCTCTTCCAAGGCCAGGTCTAAGATTCTGTCAGAGATTCTCTCTCCAAGCTCTTAAGCATAGTCCTGATGTTGGGGTAACTCTGGGAGAAAAAAAAAATAGGTCATCAGGAGATGCCTATGCTCTGTAATCACAGATTTTAGATTAGTATGTTTTAAGAGGGCCTTTGTAAGTTGCTCTAGGAAATGAGACATGTTTTCATTATTTTCCTAAATGTCCTCCTGGAGCTCTTCACACTTAACTGGCTTGAGGGCAGCCTTAAGGAAACCAACCCAGAGGCATGTCCTGAACTGATCTATAGCTAAAATGCCTTCTGAGGTGTTATAATTCTATTATGAATCCTGGTTGGGCACCATCTCAGCTCGGTGTGCTTTGTTTGTTTGGTGAACCTCTTCTGTATGCATTCCAGCGTATTCCCAAACTCACCTGAGTTCCACTCCTCAGATAGTAGGTTGCTAGTAAGAATCATATATATATATGATAATGGAAGGTAAGACTATAAGATTGAGTAACATATTGAAATTAATGAGTGTGGCAGGATTACAATTATAGGATCCCAGTCTCTTTCCTACTTGAAGGAATTCAGTATTGAGAAGGGAATATACACCCTTACCAAGCCATCCACAAATTCTACCTCCAGTGAGGGAAGAATTTTGGCTGGTATACACTGAGTAGAAGAGGGATTTGCTATAGAGTGAGAGTTTATAGAAGTGGGGCTAATAGCTATTGGTGGGGTAAAATTGAGTGCCAAACAAGGACAATTAGGATGATCTTTTACTGGGGAGGGAGGTGAGGATGCTGGAGGAGCCAACAAGGAAGAGGAAGAAATAGAAGAGGAGGAAGAACTTTGAGGAAGAGGCACAGGGGGTTGAGAAGAAGTCAGAAGTGGAGGTTAAGGATGGGGAGTAAGAGGTTTGTCAGCAGTGTCAAAAGTAGAGGACTCTTGTGGATGAAACTTTATAGCTAGAGGAAGTTAGGTGGGAGAGCAGGAAGAATAAAGAGAAGGTTTAGAGCAGAGAAGAAAGAAATCTTAAACATAAGAAACTCCTTCTTATATTTAATGGATCAATAACAGTAATTAAAAATATTTCCAAAGTGAGGGAAACAGCAGGTCTGACCTAGGGCACTTAGCCTACACGCCTTGACAATAAGGTCTCTTTAAAAGTTTCCAGGTTAATACAGGCACACAGTCAACAATGTAGAGAAACTCCCCTGCACCTGCATGCTTTACTCACCAACCCAGAGTGAACTGAGTACACCAAAACACCACAGACTGGGTCTCTATGCAGGGAGAAAACCCCACCATGAGGGAAACATCATGTCTGACCTCAGGACTCCAAGCTCTAGAAAAGTTTCTGGGTTCTTGTAGGCTCTAGGCTCTAGCCTCCTGCTGTAGGCATGAGTGCTGCACTCATCTACCACTGATAACTTCTTGGGTACTTGGGCACAGAGCTCCAACATCTTACCTGCAGATGTCTGGGATCCACAGGATCAAACCCTAGCTCCATTGTGCAACCTGTCTCAGTAGCCAAACTGACCAAACTACACTGTTCCTTGGCTCTTCAAGAGGGCTATGCTCAGCAAAATCACTATAAGTGCAGCAACAGCTCACTAAATTCAGAGCAAGTGGCAGAGCAGCTGTCTCCAGGACTTCACCTGTTGAGAGGAGAACCCACATGACTACCAACAACTACAGTTACCACTCAGGTACATACACTGGAGATGAGCTGTGGCAATTCCTGAGAAGGACCAGCCACCATTTGGTGACCATACCCAAAAAGCTGAGGAGGCCTCCTTCAGGAACAACCATCTTTTGCCAAGGGGATTCTCACCACTCCAGGATTCCAGCAGAGACATGAAATTAACAGCCAGCACCTGAGACAGCCAGATGGGTAGAAGTCAGCATAAAAACAGAACCAACAAATGCCAAAGCGATATGGCATCCCCAGAACATAGTTATCCAGGATCAAGTAGCCCTGGACACCTTATCATAAGTGAAACTCAAAAGATGACTTAGGAACAGAATGGTGGATCAATGGAACTGAACAGAAGACCCAGAAATAAACCCACACACTTATGGACACCTGATTTTTGACAAAGATGTCAAAACCATACAATGGAAAAAAGATAGCATCTTCAACAAAATGTGCTGGTCCAATTGGAATTCTACATGTAGAAAAATGAAAATAGATCCATACTTATCACCGTGCACAAAACTGAAGTTCAAGTGGATCAAAGACCTCAACATAAAACCAGACACATTAAATCGGCTAGAAAAAAAAGTGGGGAATACCCTAGAACTCATTGGTACAGGAGAGAACTTCCTGAACAAAACACCAACAGCAAAGGCTCTAAAAGCAACAATCAATTAATGGGACCTCATGAAATTGAAAAGCTTCTGTAAAGCAAAGGACACCGTCATCAAAACAAAGTGACTGCCTACAGATTGGGAAAGGATCTTCACCAAACCTTTATCTGACAGAGGACCCATATCCAGTATATATAAAGAACTAAAGAAGCTGAAAAGCAGCAAACCAAGTAATCCACTTAAAAAATGGGGAACAGAGCTAAAGAGAGAATTCTCTGTAGAGGAATATCGAATGGCAGAGAAGCAGTTAAAGAAATGCTCAACCTCATTAGCCATTAGGAAAATGCAAATCAAAACAACCCTGAGATTTCACCTTACACCCATCAGAATGGCCAAGATGAAAAACTCAAGTGACAACACATGCTGGAAAGGTTGTGGAGAAAGGGGAACCCTCCTCTATTGCTGGTGGGAATGTAAACTTGTACAACCACTCTGAAAATCAATCTGGCGCTTTCTCAGACAACTAGGAATAGCGCTTCCTCAAGATCCAGCCATACCACTCCTAGGCATATACCCAAAAGAGGCTCAAGTGCACAAAAAGGACATTTGCTCAACCATGTTTGTAGCAGCTTTATTTGTAATAGCCAAAAGCTGGAAACAGCCCAGATGCCCCTCAACTGAAGAATGGATGCAGAAACTGTAGTACATCTATACAATGGAGTATTACTCAGCAATGAAAAAAAAGGAAATCATGAAATTTGTAGGTAAATGGTGGGATCTGGAAAGGATCATCCTGAGTGACTCGTCCCAGAAGCAAAAAGACACACACGGTATATACTCACTCATATAAACATACAACATAGAATAAACCCACTAAAATCTGTACATCTAAACAAACTAAGCAAAAGAGAGGACCCTAACTAAAATGTTCAATTCCCATCCTGAAAGGCAAAGCAGGAAGTCGGTGTGCTGTCTCTTCTCAGCCTGCTGCTTCTGCCACTCCCTCTGCTCCCCCGCCTTATTCCCCGGGTGGAGGCTCTAATACATTTATGTCCTCCCAGGCTCGAAGGCAAATTTCTCTCGAGTACCCTGTATGGGAAAATGTTGAAGGAGGACGCACTCATGTCGCTGTAGATTACCCTCAGATCAAAGAGCTTGCAGAATCTGTCAATAAATATGGTATAGATGCTAATTTTACCATTATGCAGCTAGAGAGACTTGCCACCGTGGCTATGACTCCTAATGATTGGGAGACCACTATTAAAGCTGCCTTACCTAACATGGGTCAGTATATGGAATGGCAGGCACTATGGTATGACGCCTGTCGAGCTCAAGCTCGGACTAATGCCTTGGAAATGGGTCCCCAGAGAGAATGGACCTTTGATCTCTTAACAGGACAAGGTCAATATGCCAACAATCAGACCAACTATGAATGGGGAGCTTATGGGCAGGTTTCAACCGCTGCTATTAGAGCTTGGAAAGCACTTTCAAAAAAGGGGGGACCTACAGGTCATTTAACAAAAATAATTCAAGGTCCTCAGGAATTTTTTGCTGATTTCGTGGCCCGAATGACGGAATCAGCAGGCAGGATCTTTGGTGATCCGGAATGAGTTAAGCCAATGATAGAACAATTAATCTATGAAAATGCTTCCCCCAAATGTAAAGCAGCTATCCTCCCAACGAAAAATAAGGGATTAACAGACTGGATAAAAATCTGCCGAGGACTGGGAGGACCTCTTACAAATGCTGGTTTAGCGGCAGCTATTTTACAAAGCAGAAGCCAAGGTCAATCAAAGAATTCTAGGGTTTGTTTCAACTGTGGAAAACCTGGACATCTCAAACGAGAATGTCAGAACAGCAGAAAAAGATCCCTGGTCTCTGTCCAAAGTGTAAAAAAGGACGCCATTGGTCCAATGAGTGTAGGTCGGTTAAGGA
>NW_026585951.1:0-8168 GCF_907164565.1 Psammomys obesus
TGTTCTGGAAATTGTTCACATGTTCAAATACTCACACACAGACATACCTATTTACAAATAATTAAACAGAAACAATTAAAAAATAGGTTTCCAGGAAAAGGCAATCAGGGTTTTAATATGAACATGCAAATGTCCATATTTATTTTTGGAGAATTTTTATTTTGTTATTATTGCGTATTTCCTAGTAGATTATAGAATATACTTTTCATTGTCCAAAGCTTTGTTAGATGACTTTCAGGCATTTTGAAATTGTCCCTCTGTTTTACAAAGCTTATAGAAGATCACCCTTTTAACTGAGCTCCTGCAGAACCCAGCAGAAAGGATTATATGGCTTCCACAAGGTTTTTCTATGCTTTGTTTCATTTTGTTTGTTTGTTTGTTTGTGTTTGTGTGTGTTTATTTGGGGGAGGAAGTTTGCAAAATGAAAGGGTGCATAAGAGGAGAATGGGAGATGAGTGGGAAACTCACAAAGAATGAAGAGAAACACACAAAGAATCAATAAAAATTTTTAAAATACAACTTTGCCAAACTGAAATCTGAAATGGCCCAGTTTTCAAAACAGCAGAAGGTTTCTCTTTTTTTAAGTTTTATTTTTCTTTTTAGTTACAATTTGTTAACTCTGTATCCCAGCTGTATCCCACTCCCTCATTCCCTCCCCCTCCCCAACTCCCTCCCAGGTCTCCTCCCTGCTCCTTTCCAAATCCACTGATAGGGGAGGACCTCCTCCCCTTTCATTTGACCCTGTTTTATCAGGTGTCTTCAAAGCTGGCTGCAAAGTCCTCCTCTGTGGCCTAACAGGACTGCTCCTCCCCTGGGGAGGGGAGGTCAAAGAGCCTGCCCTTGAGATACTGTTAGAAATAGTCCTTGTTCCCCTTACTTTGCTAAACTACTTGGTTACTGAGCTACCACGGGCCACATCCGAGCAAAAGTTCTATGTTATATGCATAGATAGTCCTTGGTTTAGTGTCAGTCTCAGACAAAACCCTTTGCCCAGATATATTTGGTCCTTGTAGAGCTCCTATCCTTTCCATATCATACCAACTCCCCTTCTTTCATATGATTCCCTACTCTCTGCTGAGGGTTTGCTTATGAGTCTTAGTGTCTGCTTTAAAACACTGCTAGGTAGAGTCTTTCAGAAACCTTTTGCAATAGACTCCTGTCATATGTTCAATGCACATCCCATTTGTCTTTCTAATTGAAGATTGATCATTTTTGCCTTTGTCTGCTTTCTTGATTATCTTCTTTAGGTGTGTAGATTTCATTATGTTTATCATATCTTGTAGGTCTATATAAGCAAGTATATACCAAGTTTGTCTTTCTCCTTCTGGGATACTTCACTCAGAATGATCTTTTCTAGATTCCACCATTTGCCAGCAAATTTCATGATTTCCTCCTTTTTGATTGCTGAGTAGTATTCCATTGTGTAAAAATACCACAATTTCTGTATCCATTCCTCTGTTGATGGACATCTGGGTTGTTTCCAAGTTCTGGCTATTACAAATAAAGCTTCTACAAACATGGTTGAACAAATGTCCTTGTTGTGTACTTGAGCAAATTTTGGGTATATGCCTAGAAGTGGTATAGCTGGGTCTTGAGGTAGCACTACTCCTAATTGTCTGAGAAAGCGCCAGATAGACTTCCAAAGTGGTTGTACCAGTTTACATTCCCACCAGCAATGGAGGAGGGTTCCCCTTTCACCACATTCTCTCCAGCATGTGTTGTCACTAGAGTTTTTCATCTTGGCCATTCTGATGTGTATAAGGTGAAATCTCAGGGTTTTTTTGATTTGCATTTCCCTAATGGCTAATGAGATTGAGCATTTCTTTAAGTGTTTCTCTGCCATTTGATGTTCCACTTTCGAGAATTCTCTGTTTAGCTCTGTTCCCCATTTTTTAAGTGGATTACTTGGTGTGTTGCTTTTGTGCTTCTTTAGTTCTCTATATATACTGGATATTAGCCCTCTGTCAGATAAAGGGTTAGTGAAGATTCCTTCCCAATCTGTAGGCAGTCGTTTTGTTTTGATGAATGTGTCTTTTGCTTTACAGAAGCTTTTCAGTTTCATGAGGTCCCATTTATTGATTGTTGCTCTTAGAGCCTGTGCTGTTGGTATTCTGTTTAGGAAGTTGTTTCCTGTGGCAATGAGTTCTAGGCTGTTCCCCACTTTTTTCCCAACTGATTTAGAGTATCTGGTTTTATGTTGAGGTCTTTGATCCACTTTGATTTTAGTTTTGTGCAGGGTGATAAATATGGATCTATTTTCATTTTTCTTCATGTAGACATCCAGTTGAACCAGCACCATTTGTTGAATATACTGTCTTTTTTCCATTGAATGGATTTGGCTTCTTTGTCAAATACTGAGTATTCATAGGTGTGTGGGTTTATTTCTGGGTCTTCTATGCGGTTGCATTGATCCTCCTTTCTGTTTCTATGCCAGTACCATGCAGTTTTTATTACTGTTGCCCTGTAGTACAGCTTGAGATTGGGGATGGAGATACCTACAGATGATCTGTGGTTGTACAGGATCGTTTTGGAGATTCTGGGTTTTTTTGTTTCTCCATATGAAGCTGAGAATCTTTTTTTCAAGGTCTGTAAAGAATTGAGTTGGTATTTTGATGGGAATTGCATTGAATCTGTAGATTGCCTTTGGCAGGATGGCAATTTTCACAATGTTAATCCTACCAATCCATGAGCACGGGAGATCTTTCCATCTTCTGAGATCTTGCTCGATTTCTTTCTTCAGAGACTTGAAGTTTTTCTCAAACAGGTCTTTCACTTGCTTGGTTAGAGTCACACCAAGGTACATTATGTTATTAGTGGCTATTGTGAAGGGTGTTGTTTCCCTAATTTCTTCAGCAGAAGGCTTCATTCTGAACCCAGAATACAAGAGAGGCCCTCTCACTTTGACAAATTACGTCATTTTTATGAACATAATCTCCAGACCTTTCTCCACTTCTTTTCTCCATGAAAGCAGCTCTCAGTTCTGCTCATAAGTATTTACATACAACTTCATACAAAGAGGTTTTGACCAATTCAAAATTGCCAAAAATGGCGTATCAGTTCCTGTAGTTTTTGTCTTTGATACAGACACATTTCTTATTTCTTCCCTTTGTCATTGTTTTGACATTTTTATTCAATATCTGTACATGGATTAAATGTGTTTGGAACCAATGCATACCCTGATTCTGTTCCATCCAATTCTTCTCTCATAGCAGTCAGTGTGTGCCTGAATCTCCAGGGCTGACAGATAAATGCACTTGCTAGGTAGTCCAGCAAAAGTCGACAGCTACAGATTCAGGATGAGATCCTGTCTCAGAAAATACAGTAAAGAAGTGATTAAAGAAGACATACCAGTGACAGCCTCTAGCCTCCACACAGGAGGTGTACACATGCATACACACAATCTTTTTTTAAACATAGTCCCCTTATATTTGCCCTGAGTTCTCTACCTAGTTGCTGAAGCATTTTAAAAATAGCTCTGGCAGGGCGTAGTGGCTCTCACTTGTAAACCCAGTACACAGTGGGCAGAGGCAGGCACATCTATGTGAGTTCAAGATTTCCATGTTTCATGCAGAGTTCCTGGGGAACCAGTGGACCTCCCCCTTAAAATTCTTCTTATCACTTCTCCAGTCATGTGGCAAGATGAGGATCTTTTTTTTATGAATAACATTTTATTTCATTATCTTTGTTATGTATATGTGCCCACTCCTTCTGTGTTTTTTAAAATATTTTATTAATTACACTTTCTTCATTTTGTATCCCCCCATAAGTACCTCCCTCCTCCCCTCCCGATCCCACCCTCCCTCCTCTTTCTGCATGCATGCCACTCCCCAAGTCTGCTGATAGGGAAGGTTCTCCTCTCCTTTCATATCTTAGTCTATCAGTTCTCATCAAAAGTGGATGCATTGTCCTCTACCATGGCCTGGTAAGGCTGCTTCCCCCTCAGAGGGAGGTGATCAAAGAGCAGGCCAATCAGATTATGTCAGAGGCAGTCCCTCTTCCCATTACTATGTAACCCACTTGGACACTGAACTGCCATGGGCTACATCTGTGCAGGGTTTCTAGGTTATCTCCACGAATAGTCCTTGGTTGGAGTATGAGTCTCTGGGAAGTTCCATGTGTTCAAATTATCTTGTTCTGTTGCTCTCATTGTGGAGTTCCCATCTCCTCCAGTTCTTACTATTTCGCACTTCTTACATAAAATTCCATTCACTCTGCCCATCAGTTGCCCATCAGGCTCAGCATCTGCTTTGACAGTCTATAATGCAGAGGCTTTCAGAGGCCCTCTGTGGCAGATTCCAAGGATGTTTCCTGTTTTCTTCTGGCTTTCAGAGGCCCTCTGTAGCGGGTTCCGAGGTTGTTTCCTATTTTCTTTTTCTTCTGATGTTCATCCTTACACACTGTTACAAATGTTAGGAAATGTATTCAAGAATTTGCTGTTTGTGCTATGTTTCAAGGTCACACCATGTTCCCAAGAATAGCTCTGAATATTCCAATATTTTGGTTCAAATTTCAGTTGTGGATGTGCCTGATATGACTGAGTATGGACTCCAGATTCCATTGTAAGGACTGTGGAGCAATGTTATTCAAATTTGACATTTTCCTGAAAAGCCTCACATTAAAAACAAATGCATGCAGATGGTGGAGGAAGGGAGTGGTTGGGAGGGGAGGAGGGAGTAAACCACAGGGGGATACAAAATAAATAAAGTATAATTAATAAAGAATTAAAAAATTGGCAGTTCTCCACAAGTTGTTATATAAATTGAATGCAAATTCAAAATTACCTAGGTTAGACAGCATGATGGTAAAGTTCATATATGAAAGAATACCCAAGGATAGCTAAGATGGAAGACACTTGAGAAGAAACTTCTGATATCATACTAAGAAAAGAAAAACTTTCCAGAAATCTTCTGTAAATACACTATCTCATCACTGCTACAGAAACAGATAAATAACCCAATAAAATAGGTTACAGAACCTCCAAATAGAAATCAGTTAACACCAATGGGCATTAGTTCCTAATAAAGTTGGTGGGCTGAAGAGTTGGCTCTGCAGTTAAGAGCACTGGGATCTTCCAGAGGGCATGGCTTCAGTTCCCAGTCCTTGTAAACCACCTATAACTTCAGTTCCAGGTGATGGGCTGCTGCCTTCTGGCTCCTATGGGAATTGCAAAGAAATGTGCTAAACAGACATACAGGCAGGCACAAATCCACACACATAAAAATGATTAAAATAAATAAAGGTGGCATGGGCAAAGGACTAGACGAAAGACAGACATGCAATGTGTACAGAGTGAGACTTTTAGAGGAAAAGCATCTTCAAGTAGCTCCATGAAACATGCCATGTATAGAGTAACTGAAAATTTTACTTAGATTTAAGCAAAAAGTTGAATCACACAGATTCTTGAAGAACATGTGAGAGGTTAAGCTTAAGGGATTTCTGCCTGTCACTGAAATTCTAGGGGTAATGAAAGGAAGCAATGAGCAATCTGACCAAATGGAAATCAATGGAATTTAAAATATTAAATATAAGTATTTCAAAGAGAGCTTACAGACTAAAAGGATGTAGCAATTACTATCTCTGATAAGTTGAAACAATGCTTCTTGTGTAGAGAACTCAAAAAGCAAGGAAAGAAAACAAAAAAAAAACGTATGAAAATGAAGGTTACACAAATCTGTTAAGAAGAGATTGCAGTCAAATAATAAACACCAAAGTTTATTGAAAATTAGATGTGCATAGTATATTAAAATAGCTCTGAGGTTTGATCCAGTCTCTGGTAACATATAACATATATGCAATTTTAGTATGTGACTGTGTTCTGCCAGTGAAACTGTGAGAAATGAAAATTTACAAATCCTATAAATATCATCTACAAAACAGATATTTATGCCGAAGGATATTCAGCTAAGCATTGAAACTTCTAAGTATAAACAATTAAAAACCTCACATAGGTAGAATAAAAATGGTCTGCTATAGCCTTACAAATGTGCCTGATGCAAGTGTGAAAATAACAATGAAAATCTCTTAAGAAATATCAGGGAGGGAAATGTCATGAAATGCTGGTAACTTGGAACACCCAGTCCTAAATAAGATATCTCCATCAAATCTCTACCCTCAGGTCTCAGGGAACTCTCCAGAAGAGGTTGAAGAAAGATGGTAAGAACTACTGGGGTTCTAGGTTATATCCATGCATGGTCCTTCGTTGGAGAATCAGTCTCAGAAAAGACCCCTGTGCTCAGATATTTTTGGTCCTTGTGGAGCTCTTGTACTCTCCAGGTCTTTTTTTATAATATTTTTTGTTATTATTAATTATAATTTATTCATTTTGTATCCCCCCCATAAGCCTCTGCCTTCTCCCCTCCCGATCCCACCCTTCCTCCCCTTTCTGCATGCATGCCACTCCCCAAGCCCACTGATAGGGGAGGTTCTCCTCTCTTTTCTGATCTTAGTCTATCAGTTCTCATCAAAAGTGGCTGCATTGTTCTCTACTGTGGCCTGGTAAGGCTGCTCCCCCCTCAGAGGGTGGTGATCAAAGAGCAGGCCAATCAGATTATGTCAGAGGCAGTCCCTCTTCCCATTACTATGTAACCCACTTGGACACTGAACTGCCATGGGCTACATCTGTGCAGGGGTTCTAGGTTATCTCCATGAATAGTCCTTGGTTGGAGTATGAATCTGTGGGAAGTTCTGTGTGTTCAAATTTTCTGGTTTTGTTGCTCTCCTGTGGAGACCCTGTCCTCTCTAGCTCTTTATATTTCCCACTTCTTACATAAAATTCCATTCACTCTGCCCGACAGTTGGCCATCAGGCTCAGCATCTGCTTTGATAGTCTGCAGGGCAGAGGATTTCAGAGGCCCTCTGTGGCAGGTTCCTAGGTTGTTTCCTGTTTTCTTCTTCTGGATTTCAGAGGCCCTCTGTAGCAGGTTCCTAGGTTGTTTGCTGTTTTCTTCTTATTCTGATGTCCTCTTTGCCTTTCAGGATGGGGATTGACCGTTTTGGTTAGGGTCCTCTCTTTTGCTTAGTTTCTTTAGATGCACAGATTTTAGTGGGTTTGTCCTATGTTGTATGTCTATATGAGTGAGTATATACCGTGTGTGTCTTTTTGCTTCTGAGACAACTCACTCAGGATGATCCTTTCCAGGTCCCATCATCTACCTGCAAATTTTATGATTTCCTTATTTTTTTATTGCTGAGTAATATTCCATTGTATAGATTACCACAATTTCTGCATCTATTCTTCAGTTGAAGGGCATCTGGGTTATTTCCAGCTTCTGGCTATTACAAATAAAGCTGCTGCAAACATGGCTAAGCAAATGTCCTTTTTGTGTACTTGAGCCTCTTTTGGATATATACCTAGGAGTGGTATGGCTGGATCTTGAGGAAGCGCTATTCCTAGTTGTCTGAGAAAGCGCCAGATAGATTTCCAGAGTGGTTGTACAAGTTTACATTTCCACCAGCAGTGGAGAAGGGTTCCCCTTTCTGCACAACCTCTCCAGCATGTGTTGTCACTTTAGTTTTTGATCTTGGTCATTTTCATGGGTGTAAGGTGAAATCTCAGGGTTGTTTTGATTTGCATTTCCTTAATGGCTAATGAGGTTGAGCATTTCTTTAAGTGCTTCTCTGCCATTAGATATTCCTCAACAGAGAGTTCTCTGTTTAGCTCTGTTCCCCATTTTTTAAGTGGATTACTTGTTTTGCTGCTTTTCACCTTCTTTAGTTCTCTATATATACTGGATGTGAGTCCTCTGTCAGATAAAGGGTTGGTGAAGATTCTTTACCAATCTGTAGGTAGTCGTTTTGTTCTGACCACAGTGTCCTTTGCATTACAGAAGCTTTTCAAATTCATGAGGTCCAATTTATTGATTGTTGGTCTTAGAGCCTGTGCTGTAGGTGTTCTGTTCAGAAAGTTGTCTCCTATGCTGATGAGTTCCAAGCTCTTCCCCACTTTTTCTTCTAACAGGTTTATTGTGTCTGGTTTTATATTGAGGTCTTTGATCCTCTTGGACTTTAGTTTTGTGCTGGGTGATACTTATGAATCTATTTGCATTTCTCTACATGCAACCAGCCAGTTAGAACACCACCATTTGTTGAAGTTGTTATCGTTTTTCCATTGTATTGTTTTTTCATCTTTGTCAAAATTCAGGTGTCCATAACAAAGAAAGTCAAAGAAC
>NW_026585952.1:0-1159 GCF_907164565.1 Psammomys obesus
TGAACTCCTGAAAGCCATGATTGAGAATCTTCCAGTATGTCCTGCACGGAACTCTGCTCCTAGGTAAGGTTGTATTGTAGAGACATGGTAAGATTCAGGAGGTTATGTCACAGCCTACTACTCTCCCTAGAAGTAGTAACTAGTGAATACTACTAGTCACTAGTAGTAACTAGTGAAGATTTATGTGAGAGTCTGTTGGCCCAACACAGTTTGTTATGAGATCTATGTTATTGGGGAAGAGTACTGTGGATGGGTTTATGTAACAGATGTAATTACTTAAAAGAAAAACAGGAGCCTTAAGACTGGATACTCATGTCCTGCAACTAAACACTTGTTTAATATTAATGTCTCTTCAAGCTCCAGTGATGCTAAAGTTAACCAGACTTTCCATAACTCATCCAAGAGAAAATGCCGTTCACACAATGAAAATATACAATCGATCTTATTGTTTAGAAGAAAGCATTTGAAGTTTAAATGGATGGATCCCAAACTGAATAATAAAGGAAGAATATAAGTTAGTCTCTAAAAAAAAAAAAAAAAAGACTGGATACTATTTAAGGTGTAAAAGGATAGGGAAAAGGAGGTTGAGTTTTCACTGGAAAGAATTATTATTGGTATTTAGTATAAGGAAAGCCTGCTAGAGCTAAAATGATTTGTTCTATTTTATTTTAAATTTGCATTTATTATTTTTTTGTATTTTTCTTTTTCACAATTTATTAATTATATGTCCTGATTGAAGCCCCCTCCCACAACTCCTCCCTGTCCCACCATCCCTCCCTCTTCTTCCCTATCGTAAATTGACAACTCAGTCTCCATGCAGGAGCCAGAGTAAGGGGAGCTGGGTCTGCCTCTGTCATGAACTCAGTTGCCTGCTCTTTGATCACATGCCCCTGGGGATGCAGCCTTACCAGGCCACAGAGAAAGAGGATACAGGCAGTCCTGATGAGACTGGATATGTTCTTATATGTCATCATTGATACTACTGGGTTTCATTATCATTTGCTATTTCTCATATATTCTATCTTCTTTTTTCCCTGCAGGAGACCTAAATTGAGGATCCTAGATTTGAGACAAGTCACTGGCTGTAGGATCACATGCCCTGAAGTCAGGATCAAATCACCTTCCTGTTTTCATTCTTGTGCTTATTCTGACCACTCTA
>NW_026585953.1:0-3850 GCF_907164565.1 Psammomys obesus
GCCTTCACTGTCCATTTGATTCTCTTATCTACATTAGCAAATGATATTCCAGCAAATAAAAATGGACCTGTGATATTCATCACCTGTGCATAAAATTTCTTTGGTATTTCTTTGTGAATGTATGTTTTAATAAAAAATTTTATTTTATAAGTAAAGGAGAAAACCTTAGGGATTTTGACTTTAAATAATTTTATACTATTCAAGATTTGAGAACATTTTTCTCACTGGTAATGGAAAGCATTCTCATATTTTATCAGTAGCAATATTCTAGATTTCAATTTATAAAAAAAGAAAAAATAAAATTGATTGCATTTTAATCAAAACTCTTAAAAACCTTCTGAAAATTATCCCATTTATATTTTTTAAAAAATTCTATATTTATTTAATAAATTACTGAATGACTCCAAAAAGAGAAACTTTATTAGAAATCATTCTGTAGAATAAACAAATCTATCTAAATTTTTTAAAACTTCTAGAATGTCAGCAATATCTGTGTTTTCCTAGGACCTGAGCTGAAACTTTCCTAAGTTTCCCAAGTATATGCAAACTTAGCAGACTAGGTCATTGCTGAGAAACATTGAATTAATGATATTAGTGGAATATTTTTAGCTTATGTTTCATGTAATTAAACACATACAGTCATACTTGAGAAAATAAGGAAAATAAAAAATGCAATTAAATGTACCTTAATATAACAAATGTACTCCTGCAAACCAATAAATGTCTGTTCTTTGTTTTCAAACAGACATTTCAAGTTATTTCAGTGTTTTGTTAAGGATGGAAAACTAAGACAGTTGACAATACCTAGATGGAATCATATTCTTAGAATTATTAGAGTACACACGCAGGAGAATCCTATGTCAGGTATATTCTTTAAAGTAGTGCATCTAGAGCTATTTTTCATATATATATATGAATGTACATTTATTGTAAAAATGATGGGTTTCATAATATGTTCATTCCATATATGATACCCATTGATGACATTCATCCTATTAGCCTTTTCGTCTCTCTATTCACCCTTCTGCTAGGCCCGGTCTGATTTTCAATAGTGCCCTTCTACTGTCACATATGTTATCATCAGAGACCACAGTAAGTCAAATCTATGTTCTTTTAGTCATCATTACAGTGATATTTTTACATCTGCAAAAATCCATTTTATGCTTATTATACAGTAAGGCTTAAAAGTAATACTCTAAACGGAGAATTCTCTAGTCATTTCGTACAGACAATCCTGCTTATTTGACCACCTACATACAGCTCTCACTGTTAATGAAGAGAAATAAACACTCACCAGTCTGGGCCTTTGACAAACATCCATGTAGAACGAGGCACTAAGAAATAGTTATAAGGAAGATATGTCATCAGCTCATCTCTCTCTAGACCCATAATTATCTTGTTATCTGCAGAAGACAATTTCAGTAGAACAGCAGAGTAGGAACACCTGAGCTCTGGGTTTCCTGTGTATGAGCTCTTCTCCCCAGGCCATGCTTGTCTGTGTGGATTAACTGATCCCAACCTTGTGAACAAAACAAAAGTAACAATAAAAATATTCTATTTAAAACAAATAGAAAAAAATTCACCGAAGTATCCTTCCTGTTTCCAAAACATCTGTTGTGGCCTCCATGCTTACTTGACAGTGGCTTCAGGGTCTTACCTGTGTATTAACAGCTCTTTTTATAAAATTAATAAAATTTATTTCCTCACACTAGAGGAATCTAACCTCTCTTACAGAGCACACAGAGTGAGGTAACGTAACTGTATTATCAGTAGAAATTGGGTTTGTGGCTGGGTATTAGCTCAGTTCATAAAGAAGATGCCTGGAAAGTACTGTTGATGTGGAACACATGAAAAAAACCAAACCTTGAAATTACAGGCACAGGTGGGGAAAGCCAATCGCAAAATAATGGCAAACACAAGGAGAAAAGTGCAGAAATACACACCCATAGAAATACAAAATGCTCACAGTACACCAAAGAAACATGGCAGAAACAAAAATTCCCATTATTATGTAGTTAAAAACTAAGAATACAGAACAACAAATACAAAGTGGACTGAAAGCATTACGGGAAAAAGTGCAAGTCACAAATAAAGAAAACCTATCCAATGGAAAAGTGAACTTCCCTAATTCCAGGAAAAGAGTGGATAGGAATAGCTGATTCCTCAAGGACAACTTTCATGGCCAGAAGAGCCGGCAATAATACATCCAAGGTCCTAAATGATATCCAATATAAAATAATATATACAGAGATATACAGCTATGACTGAAGAAAGAGGAACAATTTTCCACAAAGTATAAAGCCAAAAAAAGCATTTATATTTAAAAAAAATAAACCTAAGACAACACAGGAAGCATTTTATTAGGCTGAAGAGAGGAATGAGCATAGCAGAGACACTGTGGGAAAAAAATGTGAAGGCACAATTATCAACACAGAGAGTACCAATGAGAACAACACCAAAATTAACAATATGATGGGCAGAAGTAACACACACATTTCAACAATAATTTACACATGAATGTCTTCAATTCTGCACTCAACAGACAGAGAGTGAATGGATCAAGAAACAAAACACATATGTCTGTTTCTTAGAAGAAACATGTCATGGTTTTAAAGACAGGTACCACCTTAGGGTAAAAGGATGGGCAAAAGTAATCCATCAAATGGAACCAGGAAGAAAGCAGGAGTCACTATCCACACATCTGATAAAATAGACTTTGAACTGAAACGGACTAGGTGAGATAAAAGGGACACTTTATTCTAATAGAGGAAAAAGTTAACAGAAAACATTACTACCCTGAATATATATTCATCAATTTCATTAAAAAGATCTACTCCTGGATTAAAATTCACAGATTAACACCAATCCATAATTACTAAGTGATTTCAATACCAAACATTCTCCAAAAAACAGGTTTTCCAGACCAAAATAAATAAAAACCTCAGATAAATATATGACATTACATCAAATGGACGTAACAGATACCTAGAGAATATTTTAACCAAGCAACAAAGAAGACACATTTTACTCTTTAGCACACAGAAACTTTTCTAAAATAAACTGCATCCTGAAATGAAAAACAAATCATTAGAAATGAAAAAAAAACTTTGAAATTACTCCTTGTATGCAATTTGACCATACTACAATAAAAGCTAAATTGATAAGAAGCAAATATCTTGTAAATACAAAACCTCATGGAGATTAAACAGTTCATTACAGAATGATGATGGGGTCAAAGAATAAATCAATGGAGAAAAAAAAACTTCCTGAAATTATTTGAAGATGGAAACAATGAGAAAAAACTTCTGGGATGCATCTATAGTAATCATATGAGGAAAATTTATAGCTCTAAGTGCCTACATTAAAAAAATCAGAAATAAACAGCAGCAATAAATGTCATAATTATATACCACAAAAAGTTGAAAAATACCCAATACAACAAAATTGACAGCAAGAAATAATATTAAAAGCAGAAATGAACAGAACAGAAAAAAAGAAAACAATAAAAAGAACCAATGAATATAATTGGCAAACATTTCGCCCAACAAACCAAAAGAAACAAAGAGAAGATCTAAATTAACAAAATCAGAAATGAACAGGGAAACAGCAAAGGACACCATCATCAAAACAAAGCGACTGCCTACAGATTGGGAAAGAATCATCACCAACCCTTTATCTGACAGAGGACTCATATCCAATATATATAAAGAACTAAACAAGCTGAAAAGCAATAAACCAAGTAATCCACTTAAAAAATGGGGAACAGAGCTAAAGAGAGAATTCTCTGCAGAGGAATATCGAATGGCAGAGAAGCACTTAAAGAAATGCTCAACCTCATTAGCCATTAGGG
>NW_026585954.1:0-8053 GCF_907164565.1 Psammomys obesus
CTTCTTTCGTTGAATAGATGTTACTGTGCACTACAGTGTGAGATACCTCTTTTCTGATTTCCTCTAAAATTAGTTAATTAGGCAACACGGATTTGTTTCAGTTTACAACGCAATGCATTGCGTTTCTGTTCTTTCGCTGGAAACGGATTTCTGTGTTCTACACCGTCTGATATTAGTTTTCTGTTTTCCTCTCAACGTAGTTATGCAGGAGACACGTATTTTTTTTACTTTACAACGGTGTGCTTTGCTTTTCTCTTCTTTCGTTGAATACAAGTTTCTGTGCAGTACAGTTTAAGATATCACTTTTCTGTTTTCTTCTAAACCTTGTTCATTAGGCGACACACATGTGTTTCAGTTTACAACGCTGTGCATTGCGTTTGTGTTCTTTCGCTGGAAACGGTTCCTGTGTTCTACACCCTCAGATATTAGTGTCGCGACCGGCCTTTGCCGATAAGGACGACGCAACAACCGAGGATTTCTTCAGCGGCAAGTTTATTGTACAGCTCTTTCTTGCAGATGGTGTAGGACCCAAACCCCTGGCAGCGCCCCGTTTAAATAGCCAGCAAGGCGACCTGTCCATCTGTAAGTGGTGCTCTGCTCGAGTCCCCATCAGTATATGGCTGGCAATTGGATTGCAGCCTAAACCCTCATCAACATAAAGCTGCGCATGCGCAAATCGCGAAGCAATGCTGACAAGAAGCGCGAAAATGCTGCAAGAAGAACCAGGAAGCAGGAAGCCGGCACCATCTTGTAATGGCGGGAGCGGCTCCCGACATCTCCCCCTTTTATATATATTAAAGACCATCTCAATCAGAAAAATAACACACCATGAGGTTACCGATCAGCCTGCTGAGCCAACAGCATCAGCGATCAAGGATTTTACACAGTGTAAGAGACCCTCTGCACCTTGAGTCCCGTGCAATGGGAACCTGAGCCCTGGGAGGTGCAGAAGTCTGTCTTGAACAGCATCCTGGTGCAATGGGAACCTGTGCCCGTCAGGAGTGCTACAAGTTCGGACAGTGTCTCAACGATTGAGCATGTTAAGCCAGACTTGGGGAGATGCTCCCTGCTCTACAGCCAACATAGCCTGCACCATGGCCACATTTTTAAGATGTTGTTGTCTCTTAAATCGGCAGAGCAGCCAAAAACAGAGGAACAAACCTACGAGAAACATCACTCCAAACATGCCCACACCAACCCATTCCTTAAAATAGGAGAGGGCGGAGGACATCCAATCAAACATTCCTTGAGTAAATGAAACATCTAGGCGAGTGGAATTAATCTGCACAATGGCTAGGCGTAATTTTCTCATTAGCTCATCAAATTCAGCAGACCAACCAAATTGCAGCAAGCGAGATAATTCTATGGATAAGTTTGCAGCCTTAGTAAAATTATTATATTGAACAGAAGTTACACAAATTCTGGGTAATTTAACCTCACATCCCAACTGAGCCAGCTGCCACAAAATCTCTAGCTGTTCTTGAACTAAATCAACACGTTGATTAACTATCATTAATCCTCCTTTCAACTGACTGTTCATGGAAGCCTGTATATCTATCGCTTCACTAACTGATGCTGACAAATTATTGAGGGTTTGAGCCGTGGCAACCTGGCCATTTAATGCTAAGGCTGATACAGTCAGGGAGGCTCCAACCGCCGCAGTGGCTATAATAGCCACTATTGCTGCGGTGATACCAAAATCACGCTTTTGACGAAATAGAGCCAAAGAACTACTAGTCCTCACTGGAATAGGTAAAAAACGGGGCATGCGGGCTATAATAGCCAAATCAAATTCACTAGCATTCCAGCACAAAGTATAAAAACATCCACTAGTATTACAAACCATCCAAACAAATGGAGGCCAAACACAAACTGGGGTGGGCACCACCGATTTTGTCTTATAAATTTTTGCTATGGTCATATTGTCCTCATGTATATCGGCAACAACTATTGCTCCACCCAGAATGGTGATCATAGGTGAGAGATCTGAACAACTGCCACCGATACCACACAACAACCAAGTGTCAAAAGGATTGACACCATGGTAATCCCAGGAATTTAATTCGGTGTAGTCATCATGTCCTTCCATCGGTGAAAAAGAAAAATGTCCACTCTTGAGCAAACGTGCTCCACGGCTTTGACAGCCTGTCCATGGGAAAATGGTTGAAGAGTCCCCCTGCCGGCCAATGCAGAACGGGGCATACTGAGATTGATGCGTTGGAGTGCAGGCTACACTTGTTGAACCGCATGCTGGCCACCATCCAAAAAGGATCGTAGCATTAGCCGCAGATGTTTCCTCTAGCTTGGCAAAGGAAAAATTTCCTAACTTTATGCACGGATCAGCACGAGTCTGGTTGGTTGTAAAACAAAGACTGCCATCATTTGGCTGGGTGTTATTGTCCGGTATTGGGGCTATGTCTTGAGACATTGGCAAATATGGTAGCCCAATGGAGTCATTGGTGGTAAAGAAACGGGGGAAGACTTGTGCATCATACATGACCGGCATTGGTCGTGGGAATGTTGATAGGATCCCCCAGCGGATCTCCTGGGTCTCCACCTCCAGGTTCATCTGCACTCCGCTCAAGATCAGGATCAGGGTTAAGATCAGGCTCATCTTGCTTGACCACTCTGGTCAGCCGCGCTGGAACCCAAATCGGATTTTCTTGATCCTGCGGAAAAACACAAACAGCTCCCCTGGATCTTATTAAAATAGGATCCGGTTCTTTCCATTGATTATCAAGAACATCCTTCCATTTCACTGTTTCATTTGATGTTCTATGACTGACATGTCTGTCTGCAGCAGACCGTCCTTCAGAATCCAAAGTTAAAAAATTTATAGTGAATAGAACAAGGGAAATCTTAGTCTTAGGTCCCATAGTAGTGGGGCCTATTCCCCCTTTTTGTTTTTGGAGAATCATCTTTATGGTAGAATGAGCTCGTTCTACCACACCTTGCCCTCTAGGATTGTACGGTAGGCCGGTGATATGGCGAACGCTCATCTTCAAACAAAACTGTTGAAAAGTTTTTGACGTATACGCTGGCCCATTATCAGTTTTGATCTGTTTGGGCTTGCCCCAGGCAGCCCACGCTTCTAAGCAGTGGGTTATAACATGTGCAACCTTTTCTCCCGGGAGAGGAGTAGCATGAACTATTCCCAAGCAGGTGTCAATAGAAACATGGACATATTTTAATTTTCCAAAAGTTGGGATATGAGTTACGTCCATTTGCCAAATATGAAGCGGTTGCAATCCTCTAGGATTAACCCCCACTACGGGTGGTGATCTGAAGTCTGCACAGTTATTACACTTTAATACAATATCCCGGGCCAAGGCCCGGGGTATCCCAAATTTCCATCTAAGAGTGTTAGCATTTACATGGTAGAGATCATGGAAGGCTGTAGCCTCCTGTAGAGGGTCTTTGCAGACAAAAATCTGCTTAGTAGCCTTGTCTGCCAAGGCATTAGCTTCTGCCATGGGTCCAGGCAGCAGAGTATGAGCTCTCATGTGTTGAATGAAGAAAGGAGCTGTTCTGTGCCTAATAGACTGTTGTATATCAGTAAAAACCTGTACCACTTGACTTTTACTATTAATAAACCCTACTGTCTCTAGTATCCGGACTGCACGCACCACATAATGGGAGTCCGAAACTATATTCAAGGGCTCTGAAAATCTCTTCAGAACCTCAGCAACAATGGCACATTCCACTAATTGAGGGGAGATATAAGGAAAAGCCTTCTGAACCGTCTGTCCATTAACCACAAAGCTTCCAAGCCCAGTACTGGACCCATCAGTGAAAACATCAATAGCTCCATCAATGGGCTGATTTCTAGTGATTTTTGGAAAGATAAAAGCATGGTTTGTCACAAACTGAAGTAAGGGATGTTTAGGATAATGATTATCTATTTTTCCTGAATATGAACATTTTAAAATAGCCCATATATCAATGGTAGAACATAGCACTTGTACTTGATAACTAGTATATGGAGTAATAATTAATTGTGGCTCCATGCCAAAATGAGTAATTGCTAGTTGAAGTCCCTTAATGGCCAATTCGGCCACGCGAGTGGGGTAATGGCTCAGAATTTGACCAGGGGACGCTTGTAAATGAACCCACAACAAGGGACCATCTTGCCATAACACTGCTGTGGGCTGTTGAGGGGATGGAATAACACACAGCTGAAATGGTTGAGCTATATCAAAGCGAGTCAGGAAGGCTTTATTCAATCTTTCTTCAACCAATTGTAATGCTTTAGAAGCTTCTGGGGTAAGCTGCCTGGGCGAAGTAATGGCAGCATCGCCCTCCAAAACAGCAAACAGGGGTCTGAGCTCAGCTGTTGTCAGACTTAATGAGGGTCGAATCCAATTAATATCCCCCATCAATTTCTGATAATCATTAAGGGTGCGTAACCCATCTCTTCTGATAGTAAGTTTTTGAGGTGTAACACTTGTAGGAGTAATAATTGACCCAAGAAACTGCCCAACTTTTCCCTCTTGTACTTTCTCAGAAGCCATATGAAGCCCTCTCTGTGAAAGAGAGGAGGATAAAAAAGAAAAGGCTTGAGACAATAGAGTTTTATCATGATGACACAAAAGAATATCATCCATATAATGACAAATCCTTATTTTTGGATATTTTTTACGTACTGGTTGGATTGCTGAATCAACATATAGTTGGCACATTGTAGGGCTATTAGCCATGCCCTGTGGCAACACTTTCCACTGATAGCGTTGATCTGGTTCTTCATGATTAACACTAGGGAGAGTAAAGGCAAAACGCCTTCTGTCTACTTTATTCAGGGGTATGGAGAAAAAACAGTCCTTAATATCTATTATAATCATCTCCCAAAATTTTGGCAAGGCTGAAAGTAGTGGTAGTCCTCTTTGTACCGAGCCCATAAGCTGCATCTGCGAATTAATGGCTCGGAGGTCATGGAGTAACCTCCACTTCCCTGACCTTTTCTTAATAACAAAAATAGGAGTATTCCAAGGGGATACAGACCTTTCTACATGGCCAGCGAGCAGCTGCTCCTCCACTAACGCCCTAGCTGCTGCCAGCTTCTCAGAGGTAAGTGGCCATTGAGGAACCCACACCGGGTCCTCTGTAACCCAAGGTATGGGAATCGACTCCTCAATGGCCCCTAAGAAAAACCCAGCCCAGCTTTCCCCTGCCTTTTTTCCACTGGCACTGGGCTGGTCCTTCCTTGTAGATTTTTTCCCAAGCCTCTTCCTGGAACACATCCCATATCTTTCATCATTTTTTGACTCTGTACAGAATATTCATTAGTAAGCCTGAAATCCATCTGTTTTAAGACATCTCTACCCCAAAGATTAATGGGGAGCGGCAAAACATATGGTGTAAATGTGCCACGATGTCCCTCGGGATCCTCCCAGTGCAATGTTGCTGCACTCACCGAGGGAGTTTCCTCGTATCCCAGACCCTGTAAAGACTGGGAGGATTGGTTGAGAGGCCACTCAGCAGGCCACCAAGAGGAGGAAATGATGCTAGTATCAGCACCAGTATCTAATAACCCTTTGAATTCTTTTCCATTAACCTTTAAAACCATCATGGGTCGTTGGTCTAGTTGTAAAGACAAAAAGGTATGTTGTCCACCCGAGGAGCCAAATGCCTTTTCTCCTCGGGCCTCTTCTTTTCCAGGAAATAACTGATGGAGACTTGGCAAGACCAGCAATTGCGCTATTCGATCTCCTGGGGAAATAGCACTGATACCTCTTGGGGAAGAGCATAACACTCTAATTTGTCCTTCAAAATCCTGATCTATTACCCCAGGATGTACTATCAGCCCTTTCAAAGCAGTAGATGACCGTCCCACTATGAGCCCTACCGAGTCTGGTGGCAGCGGCCCGGCTAAATCGACTGGGATCGGTTGACAACCCATTAGAGGGGTTAATACTGCTCTGGTGGTGGCACAGAGGTCCAGTCCTGCTGATCCGCTAGTTGCCCTTCGGATCGCGGTGCTCTCACAAACTCTCTGGACCGGGGTGCCTCGCGACCGATCGCCCCATATATTTTCGGGCCCTGAGGGCGAGGGCCCTTCTTCCCGTTTTTTGACTGTCCCGTTTCATCTGATCTTTCCGGAAGCGGTCTCCCATATATGTCTTTGATGGATCTACACTCATTAACCCAATGCTTCCCTTTCTTACATCGGGGGCAAGTCTCTGGTTGTTTGTCTTGCTTTTCTCTCACAGGGTTGTCTGGAGCCCTGCACTGACTCTTAAGGTGGCCCATCTTCCCACATTTAAAACATTTCATGCCGGCCGCCTTCTGTGCAGATAAAACGGCTGCTGCTATCCCGGCATTCGTCAACGGGCCTCCAACTTCCCTGCAAGCCTTCATCCAGGCATTCAGCCCTTTTCCTTTCCATGGTGTAATAGCGTTCCTGCATTCACGGGTGCATTGCTCATAAATCAGCTGCTCCACAAATGGTAAGGCAGCCTCTGCGTCCTCAAAGACACGCCCTGCTGCCTCCATCATACGGGCAACGAAGTCCGAGAAAGGCTCTGTCGCTCCCTGAATAATCTTTGTAAGATTCCCTGTTACTTGCCCCTTATTAGGGAGACTTTTCCAAGCTCTTACTGCTGCTTTGTTTATTTGTTGATACACCTCCACTGGAAGCATGTGCTGATTAGCCCTCCACTGTCCCTGGCCGGTAAGCATATCGTAGCTCCATTGTGGCCTCTGATTTGCTATATTCTGATTAGCTTGAGCTGAGCACAGCTCGTGAAAGATGGACTTCCAGTCTAAATATTGCCCCATAGTCAGACAGGCTCTTACAGTATTGTACCAATCGTCTGGAGTCATGGCATTGTCAGCCAGTCTTTCTATCAGCGCCATTGTAAAGGAGGCACTGACGCCATATGTCTGGACTGCTTCCGCTAATGCCTTCAACTGTTTAAGATCTAAAGGAGAATGATGTCTATTATTCTGAGCGTCCTCCCAGACTGGGAACGCGGTTTTAATCCGCTTCCTCTCTTTTTCTGATATCAGGGAAAATTTTGTCTCTGCAGATTTGGGTTCTTCAGTGGCTGACTTCCGCATGGAGAACCCGGAAGTGCCAGCATAGGCCACATATGGTGGCGGATCCGGGCGGTAACGCCCTTCCTCATATTTAGCTGCTTCCTCATCCAACTCTGCCTGCTCGTCAGGGTCGAGCCCTGACTCCTCATCAGTTTGTTGATTCTCAGAAGAGCTGTTTTCGCTCTCTGTAGACTCCGGCTCGCTCGATGACGAGGCGACTTTCAAATTCTGAAACTCCGCTAAACTGGGATACAGCGGGGCACCACTCTTCTTTTCCTTGCTACCAGTCTGTTTTGGTTTCTTTGACTTCTTAACTAGCTTTCGCGCCTTCGGCGCTTTAGCCTTATCTTCTTTGGTCCCATCCTTAGGGGATTTACCGGTCTTAATTCCCTTTTCTGCTTCGGATAGACTATCTTGGTGATCTGCCAACACCCTCTGCCCTTCTTTCACTTTGTCTTTGCATTTCTCATCTTTCAAACATGATTTAATCAATTTGTAGATAGGAAAAGTCCCTGGCCTCAATGTTCCCTTCTCTTTCTCTTCTTCTAAGTCATGGCCTAACTTGTCCCAACAACCTGTAGTCAGGTCGCCCGATATTTGAAACCACGGAGCCACCCGATCCACTTCCTTAATAAAATTACGGAGCACATACCTCGAAATTTTCAAATCCTTCTCCTTAAGTAATATGTGCACCGCTTCTAAAAACGGCTTTACTGGATGATTTCCCATGCTTCCTTTATCTACAGGAGTGGGAAGGACGGCTCAGTTATCTATCTGAGGCTTACAATCCGTTTGTATCACAAGGTGGAGAAACACACACTTTATCTCGTTTCCCGCAATTAAGGCACAGACAGCAAAACAAAATGTAAATGAAACAGCAGGCAACAAACAATCCGCCCCACATCCAATCAATCATACCTTGCAGAAAAGTACCGCGGTTCTCACGCCACTGACTTTGAATCCTTACTCGACGAGCAGTCGGGGTCCTTCGAAGCGATCCTCCACTCCGGGGTTCGGC
>NW_026585955.1:0-7953 GCF_907164565.1 Psammomys obesus
CCAGCAGAGACGCCTGGCCACAGAAGGCTCTTGAGCAGCTACTCACTTGTGGAGAGCCGAGAGAATGCAATCGCCATTACGAAATGGCGCCGACATCCGGCCTCAGCCCTAGTGAACAAGTAATAGAGCGCATGTGCAAGTTGCAAAAGCGCGCCAAGTCACTGCCCAGCCTGGGGCGTTACTGCCCAGCCCGGGGCGTCACACGGGGCAATGAGCATGCAGCCAACCAGCGGAGTACAAGCCGCTACAGGGTGTATTTAAGCAGCACCATTCCTGGGGCTTGGGGTCTTCTTCCTCTCATCGCTTGACTGCAATAAAGCTTGCTGCAGAAGGATCCTGTTGTCCGTGTGCGTTTTTGCTGGCGAGACGACTACGAGGGTTGCAACAATTTGTGCCGAAACCCGGGATGCCCGGCAGCCTTTTATCGCCGGCCCTGAGGAGACCCCCCCGCTCGCGGGGAGGATTCAGAACTGCAGCACTAAGGTAAGTTCTGAGAGGTATATTTGGTCTTGAATTGTCTCATCTTTCACGCCAGTTGGCAGGAGCACTTCTAGCTTTACCGTTTGTGATCGTGGCTCTCATTCTCTTCCTTTTGGTTTCATTTTGTTTTCATAAATATTCATGCTAAAACACCCTATTTCGGTGGGACACAGTTAGACGGACGTAGATAAGCCGCAGTTTCCCCCTTTTTTGGTGTGCCGTTGGGTACTGTCAGCCGGACCTAAATAAGCCGCGGTGCCCCTCCCTGTGTCAGTTTCTCTCGTAGATAAGGGAGCAACATGGGAGCTTCACATTCAGTGATCACAACACTTCAGTCACTTTTAAAACAGCATGAACTAAAGCTTTCAAAAAGAACGTTAGAAGGATTTATTACAGAAATTGATCGCATTGCTCCCTGGTTTGTATGTTCAGGGTCGCCTACGCTTGCTTCCTGGGATAAGCTAGAAGGTGATTTACGGAGGGAGGAAGAAAATGGAAAGCTAAAAGTTGGAACTAGGTCATTGTGGATTTTAGTAAAATCTTGCTTAGAAGATGAGAAATTCAGCTCATCTGTGGCAGCTGGCCAAGGGGTGTTAGAGGAACTACAAGACAGCATGTCAAAAACAGAACGGGATAAAAGGTTAGGGGCCCTTAAAGAAAAAGAAAAAGATGTCTCTAAAAAAAAAGGCCCTTCTGTGGACGGTAAGTCCACAGACAGGATAGACACGGGAAAGGACGCCCTGGGAGAGAAAGGTGAAAAGGGAAAAAAAAACCAAAAAAGAAGCCTCTTTATCCGACAAAAGAATTGGAGGCTTTGGGGCTTGATAGTTCTGAATCTGAGGAGCTGAGTCCCTCTGAGGAAGAGGACTTAGAGGAGGAAGCGGCTCGCTATGAGGAAGAGAGGTACCACCCTGATGAGCAGCCGTTACCACCAAATCGAGAGCAAAAGAGGGGAGGAGCTGGAATTCGCGGGGCTTTCCCATTGACCCCTAGTGCCCCTCCACCTTATGTTGAGAGGCACGGTTTAGATTCCTTCTTTTCGAAAAGGGATAAAAGGAAGCTTTTGCAGGCCTTCCCTGTATTTGAGGCCGCGGAAGTGGGCCTTGTTCATGCACCGGTAGAATATCCCCTTGTTAAAGAACTTGCTGAATCGGTTAACAAATACGGGGTAGATGCTAACTTTACAATCATGCAGCTTGAAAGACTTGCTAGCATGGCCATGACTCCAAATGATTGGCAAATGACCGTAAAAGCTGCTCTCCCTAGTATGGGACAGTACTTAGAATGGAAAGCCTTGTGGCATGATGTTTCCCAAACTCAGGCAAGGGCCAATGCCCATGCAAAAGACAATCAGCGACAATGGACCTTTGATTTGCTAACGGGGCAAGGCCAGTTTGTTCATAATCAAACAAATTATGATTGGGGGGCATATAATCAGATCTCTGCTGCCGCTATTAAAGCATGGAAAGCCCTTTCAAAGAAGGGCGAGGCCGGAGGACACCTGACAAAGATTATACAAGGCCCTCAGGAGCCATTCTCAGATTTTGTGGCCAGAATGACAGAAGCAGCAGGTAGAATATTTGGAGATCCGGAGCGAGTCAGGCCAATGATAGAACAGCTGGTATATGAAAATGCTTCCCCAGAATGTAAAACAGTCATTACTCCTAGAAGGAACAAAGGGCTTACAGATTGGATAAAGATCTGCCGAGGACTCGGAGGTCCACTTACCAATGCTGGCCTTGCAGCGGCTATCCTGCAGAGCAAGAGCCGTTCAAGTCCCGGAGGCAATAAAACCTGCTATAGTTGTGGCAAACCAGGCCATTTGAAGCGAGATTGCCATGCTACTGCACAAAAGAAAGTTCCAGGACTGTGCCCCAAATGTAGAAAGGGTAATCATTGGGCCAATGAATGTCGTTCAGTTAGGGATATTCAGGGAAAACTTATTCAGCATAAAGCCCCTCCTAATGAAAGAAATAAAAATATTCCAAAAAACGGGTCTCAGGGCCCCAAAAGATATGGGACACAAACAGGCAACAGGAGGTTCTATCCAGCTATAGAGCAACAAGAGGATCAGCAGGATTGGACCTCCGTTCCACCTCCCAGTTCTTATTGATGCCCCAATTGGGTGTTCAGCCCGTTCCAGTTGAGTTTGAGGGCCCTCTGCCCGAGGGAAGTGTTGGCCTGATACTCAGATGCTCCTCTCTTACCCTAAAGGGGCTTATTATCCATCCTGGAATAATAGATCAGGATTATACTGGAAGGCTTCGAGTTCTTTGTTCTTGTCCGCAAGGAGTATTTTCCATTTCCCCTGGAGATAGGATTGCCCAGTTAGTTCTCCTTCCAAGCTTGCAGGATGTTTTCCCATCCACAGGAATGACAAGGGGCAACAAAGGGTTCAGTTCTTCAGGAACTGACTTTGCTCACTTGGTGGTTGATTTAAAAACTAGGCCCACCTTACAATTACAGATAGAGGGGAAACTTTTCACTGGCATTTTAGATACTGGGGCTGACCGGAGCATTATCTCCTCAAATTGGTGGCCTAGGGCGTGGCCTGTTACACAATCATCTCATTCCTTACAAGGGTTAGGATATGAAGCCAGCCCTGCAGTCAGCTCACGCCCGTTGACCTGGCAAGCACCAGAGGGTCAGACAGGAAGTTTCATACCTTATGTACTTCCTCTCCCCATTAATCTCTGGGGAAGAGACATCTTGCAAGACTTGGGATTGGCATTGACCAATGAGTACTCTCAACAAGCTGTTGATATAATGAAAAGGATGGGTTATAAGGAAGGAAAAGGCCTTGGTAAACAGGAACAAGGGAGATTACACCCGATTTCACAGGAAAGTAATACAAGGAAACAAGGCCTGGGTTTTCATTAGCTGCCATTGAGGGTTCCATGACCATATCTTGGCTCACAGAGGAGGCCGTATGGGTTCCTCAGTGGCCCCTTTCCTCTGAAAAGCTGGAAGCCGCTACAGGGCTGGTTAAAGAACAGGTACAGCTTGGTCATTTGGAACCATCTACTTCCCCCTGGAACACACCTATTTTTGTTATTAAAAAGAAGTCTGAAAAATAGAGACTTCTTCATGATTTAAGGGCCATTAATGCACAGATGCGGCTCCTTGGCTCTGTTCAGCGAGGCCTACCTTTACTTTCCACTTTGCCTAAACAATGGAGAGTCATAATTATAGATATCAAGGATTGCTTCTTCTCCATTCCTCTGTGCCCACGAGACAGAGATTTGCCTTTACTCTACCTGCTGTTAATCACCATGAGCCAGACAAAAGATATCAATGGAGAGTTTTACCTCAAGGCATGGCCAATAGCCCCACCATGTGTCAGCTGTATGTTCAAATGGCCCTTGAACCGGTTAGAAAACAATTTTCTTCTTTACTGTTAATCCATTATATGGATGACATTCTTTTGTGCCATAAAGAGTTAGCTGTCTTACAGACTGCATATCCTCTACTGCAAAAAACCTTAAGGCAATGGGGCTTACATATTGCTACTAAAAAGGTCCAAATTTCAAAAGTAGGTTCCTTTCTAAGGACTGTTATTTATCCGGAACGAATAGTTCCTCAGAAAATAGAGATCCGCAGGGACCATTTGCATACCTTAAATAATTTTCAAAAATTATTGGGTGATATAAATTGGTTGAGGCCGTTTCTAAAAATTCCTTCTGCTGAATTAAAACCCCTGTTCGATGTTTTGGAGGGGGATGCTCATATTTTTTCACCCAGAACTTTAACACTGGCGGCAAGCCATGCTTTGAAATTAGTAGAAGAAGCCTTACAAGATGCCCAGCTGAAACGCATAGATGAAACCAAAGCCTTTGAACTATGTGTCTTTAAAACCAGAGGTTTACCAACTGCTGTGCTATGGCAAGACGGACCCTTGCTGTGGGTTCATCCCAATGCCTCCCCTGCAAAAATCATTAAATGGTATCCAGATGCAGTTGCTCAACTTGCCCTTCGTGGTTTAAAAGCAGCCACCACTCACTTTGGAAAAGAACCTAAGGCTCTGATAGTGCCTTATACTGCCCACCAAGTCCAAATTTTATCTGCTACTTCAGACGTTTGGGCAGTGCTAGTCACCTCCTTTGGTGACTAGCAAACTCCTTTGGTGGTTTGATAGATAATCATTATCCTAAACATCCCATCTTACAATTTGCTTTGACGCAAACAGTTGTGTTCCCACGCATCACCTCCGAGGAACCTCTTCGGGACGGGTTAGTAGTGTATACTGATGGGTCAAAGACAGGTGTGGGAGCCTATGTGGTTAATAACAAGGTTGTTTCTAAACAATATCGTGAAACCTCGCCCCAAATTGTGGAATGTCTAGTGGTATTAGAAGTTTTAGAAAAATTTTTGGGTCCTTTAAACATTGTTTCGGATTCCTGTTATGTGGTTAATGCAACAAAGATTTTGAAGGCTGCTGGGTTAATTAAGGCATCTAGTAAACTTGCAAAAATTTTTCAAAAGATTCATTCTGCCTTGATTAATAGAAGATCCCCTGTTTTTATTATGCATATTAGAGCCCACTCGGGCCTGCCGGGGCCTATGTCCCATGGGAATGATTTGGCAGATCGAGCCACAAAATTAATTGGGTTCGCCCTCTTATCAAAATTGGAAATGGCTAAGGAGTTTCATAAAAGGTTTCATGTCACAGCTGAGACGCTGCGTCGTCGATTTGACATAACTAGAAAAGAAGCTAGAAATATAGTAACCCAATGTCAAAATTGTTGTCAATTCTTGCCTATACCTCATGTTGGAATTAATCCTAGGGGAATCCGTCCATTACAAATTTGGCAAATGGATGTTACTCACATCCCATCATTTGGTAAATTACAATATTTGCATGTTTCTATTGATACCTGTTCTGGGATTATTTTTGCTTCCCCATTAACTGGGGAGAAAGCAGCTTATGTCATTCAACATTGCCTCGAGGCATGGAGTGCCTGGGGAAAGCCTAAAATCCTTAAAACTGATAATGGACCAGCTTATACTTCCCAAAAATTTGGACAATTCTGTCGCCAGATGGGGGTGACCCATCTGACAGGTCTCCCATATAACCCTCAGGGACAAGGCATCATAGAACGAGCTCATCGCACACTCAAATCTTATTTAATAAAACAAAAAGGGGAGTCGAGGAGGCTCTGCCCTCAGTACCACGAGTGACTATCTCTATAGCACTCTTCACCCTTAATTTTTTAAATTTGGACAGTCAGGGCCGTTCGGCAGCAGATCGTCATTGTCTGGAGCCTGATAGGCCTAAAGAAATGGTCAAATGGAAGGATGTCCTGACTGGTCAGTGGAAAGGCCCGGATCCTATTTTAATAAGATCCAGGGGAGCTGTCTGTGTTTTCCCACAGGAAGAAGATAATCCCTTTTGGTTACCGGAACGCTTGACACGAAAGCTTGTGATACCTGAAGATGACTCCCCAAAGGACGTGCCTGCAGAGGTTCCTGGTGCTTGTTTGGATCCTCCTGATTTGGGTTCCTAGTATTATGGGGGACCAACGTTGGGCCATTTTATCTGCTTATCCAAAACCTATGCCAGTCAGACATAGCTCACACGTTTTCCCCAAGTTTTTCACCTCCAATAAAATAGATAGGCTTACCTTATCTACCTCATGATGGATCTATAGCACCCTTGGGAGAGAGCCGTGCCTTCCCTGAGTCAGGGTCCCTCTGCTTTGTGTTTTCGATCACAGAAAATGTGACCTCGGAGGATGAGGGAGATTGTATTCGTTTGATTAACAGACCCCTGGCCTCGTTTCAGCATTCGCGAAAAAATTATGCGAATATAACTCAAAAGCAGAGAGGGAGTGATGAGGGCATCCATGACATCTTTTATACAACCTGGGAACAAGTTACCTGGATAAATTGTACTTTCCTGGCCCCCGACTACAGGGTGCATTCTCAAGAGGGAACCGGGTGGAGATTGGGTGATGAGAACCATCCCCCTCAGCCTAGAATGGCCCCCTCTTGTCGTCCTGGAGACAAGGGGGTCCTCCCGCCATGGTCTGATTGTCAATCTCGGGTCACTCGCTGGGCTGACAAAGCCAAAACCTTCACCTTCTCCCCTAACATGATAGTGGATCCAAAAGAAGATTCAATTATGAAAAAAGGATTGTTTGTGCAAGATGAAAGAATGGACCCATTTCACAAATGGGTGCTTTGTGGGGTAAATGGCAGTTGCACGGATATTTCCTCTATAGGATTTCTCTGAGGCGGTGCAGTGGGAAAGTCAACAGTCACAGGTACTATGACTGCCACCGAATTGGGAAAGCCTGGTGAGAGAAAAATATTGGTTAATACAACTACGCAAATTATTGGGTGGAATCAAACTATAGTAAATCAAACAGATTATCCACCTAGCCCCGTTTGTGTGTATCCCCCCTTTCTGTTTATAGTCTCTAATGCCCCTTTCGCAAATTGTAGTAGCGATACATGTTGGATGTCGCAGTGCTGGGATGCGAAACCATTCTCGCATGCTATGGTTGCCAGAGTCCCTCAATGGATTCCCGTTCCGGTGGAAACACCATCCACCTTGTCTCTGTCCAGACAAAAAAGAGATTTTGGAATAACCGCAGCTGTTATCACAGCAATTTCCCTTGTGCGATGGCAGCCACGGTTGCTGGGATTGCCATGTCAAACAGCGTCCAGACAGGCCCGGTGTTAAATCAGTTATCTTGGGCAGTAACAGAGGCCATGAGCGTTCATTCATCCACCACCGCTCAATTAAAAGGTGGCCTGATGATTCTAAATCAACGTTTGGACCTGGTGGAAGAGAGATTAGACATCCTTTTTCAATTAGCTCAAATAGGGTGTGAAAGAAAAATGGGAGCGCTTTGCATTACTAGCATACAATATGAAAACTTTACACGAGCTGCTAATCTGTCCAGAGAATTGTCTTTATACCTTGCAGGAAATTGGTCAGAAGGATTTGATGAGACGCTGGAGGCATTAAGAACAGCAATTGTGACGATTAATTCAACACGAGTGGACCTGTCACTGACGAAGGGACTCTCCTCGTGGATTTTTTCAGCCTTTTCTTTCTTTAAGGAATGGGTGGGGGTAGGCCTGTTTGGTACAATCCTGAGTTGTGGTCTAGTGTTCTTACTTTGGTTGGTCTGCAAGCTCAAAGCCCAACAACAACGTGACAAGGTCGTGATTGCGCAAGCACTTGTGGCCTTGGAGCAAGGATCATCTCCCGAAATTTGGTTATCCATGTTAAAAAATTAAAACAGACTGTGACACTCAGTCGATGCACCTCAGGGGTTTTACCCATTGCACTGAGTCGATGAGTGATCCAAGTCACCATGTTGCCTTCGCCTAAGCGGCTATGGTACCTAGATAGGAGGATGACAGCCCTTGCACTCCCTGGAATTTTATTCCATTGCACGGGAATGGGTGTCACCTCCATTTTTTAATCTTCTCCTTTAGCCCCTGCACCCAGAGGACTTGTCT
>NW_026585956.1:0-6445 GCF_907164565.1 Psammomys obesus
TTGACAGAAGCTAATTTTCTTGGGTTGTATTTTCCCTTCCAGTGTCTTCTGTAATGCTGGATTTGTGTGTAGGTATTGTTGAAATTTGTTTTTGTCATTGAATATCTTGTTTTCTCCATCTATGAGAACTGAGAGTTTTGCAGGGTATAGTAGCCTGGGTTGACATCTGTGTTCTCTTAGGGTCTGCATGATATCTGTCCAGGCCCTTCTGGCTTTCATAGTTTCTGTTGAAAAGTCAGGTGTGATTCTAATGGGTTTGCCGTTATATGTTACTTGGCCTTTTTCCCTTGCAGCTTTTAGTATTTTTTCTTTGTTCTGTACACTTACTGTTTTGATTATTATGTGGCAGGAGGATTTTCTTTTCTGGTCAGATTTGTTGGGTGTTCTGTAGGCCTCATGTATCCTTATTGGCTTCTCCTTTAACTTGGGGAAATTTTCTTCAATGATTTTGTTGAAAATATTTTCTGGGCCTTGGAGAAGGGAGTCTGCTTTTTCCTCTATTCCTATTATTCTTAGATTTTGTCTTTTCATATTGTCTTGGATTTCTTGGACGGTCTGTGTCAGGAATTTTTTGAATTTAACATTTTCTTTTGACAGATACATCGATTTCTTCCATTGTATCTTCTACACCTGAGGTTCTTTCTTCCATTTCTTGTAGTCTGTTGGTTATGCTTACCTCTGTAGTTCCTGTTTTCTTCCCTCAATTCTTCCTCTCCATTATTTCCTCCATTTGTGTTTTCTTTAATTTTTCTAGTTCTATCTTCAAGTCTTGAGTTGTTTTGTTTACTTTGTTCACCTGTCTGCTTGTATTTTCCTCTTTTTCTTTTAGTTCCTTCAACTCTGTCTCTTTTATTTCTTTCTGTGATTTAATTATTTCTTCTCTGAAGGCCACAGCTGTTTGGCTGCATCTTCCCGTATGTCTTCACGGATGGCCCTAATCTGCTTGTCTTTATCTTCCTCCATTTCTTTACGGATAGCCATGATCTGTTTGGTTTTATCTTCCTCTAATTCTTTACGTATTTTATTTGTTTCCTCTATTATCCTCTTCATCAACATAGATGTAAGGTCATCTTCTTGATTTTCAATTATGCTGCATTGTCCAGGGCTGTTTGCCTCTGGATGGCTGGGTTCTGGAGATGCCATATTGCTCTGTCTTTTGTTGGTTGAGCTTTTATGCTGACCTCTTCCCATTGTGCTGATTTAGGTGTTGGCTGTTAGTTTCTGTGCTTCCTGGAGTCCTGAGGTAGGGAGTATCCCCTTGGCCGGAAGATGATTTTTCCTGAAGGAGACCTTCTCTGCTTTTTGGTTATGGTCACTGTATGGCCAGTGTTTCTCAGGAGTTGCCACTGCTCACCTCAGGTTTATAGCCCTGAGTAGTAGCTGTGGTCTATGTTAGGCAGGAGGGGATCTCCTCTTACCCATAGAATTTCTTAAGACAGCTGCCCCACTGCTGGGTTTCTTGTTATAAATTTAGTGTGCTGCTGCTCACTAAATTTCCATGTACAGTCCTCTTGAAGAAACTGCTGATTCCCTAGCTGTGGGGTTTTCTCCCAACAGGGAAACTCAGTCTGTTACCCTGGGGCGCACAGTTCTGTCCGGGAAAGTGGGAGGTGCACTCAGCAAGTCTCTGGGCCAGAGGCTGATTGCTCTGCTCTGGACCTGGAGAATGTGCACCTACGTTGATTTGGCACCTGGGGGCACTATTCTGGTCTGGAGGCTGGGTGCCTCACTCTGGACCAGAAGCTGTGTGTCTCTGTCTGGGATGGTGTCTGCAGGCACTGCTCTGGTCTAGACGCTGTGGGTGCAGCCCTCTTGAAGGACCAGGGATTCCCACAGTTTTGACAGTCTAGCTAGGGATAACTGGTTGATCCTTGGCACAGTATCTGAGGGCTGCTGTAATGGCTCTCTGGCTTTTGTAGGTCTGAGGATGCAGCTGTGTGTCCCAGTGCCCTAGGGGAACTCAATAATGGCGGCAGAGCACAGCGCTCCTGCCTGCACTAGAGTCTGCGTGTATCCAAGAAGTGTTTTGGTGCTGGGTGTCCTAAGCGTTAGAGCTGCTGACCCCCTCCGCTGGGGGTTTCCTCCGGCCAGAGACACACAGTCTTTGCTTTGGGGACCGGTGTTCTGTCTGGGGTGGCAAGTAGTACCCACAGGCCCAGATACCCGCTTGTGGCTCCGCCTTTCTGGCAGTTTGGAGCCTTGGCGGCTCCCTAAACTGGGTAATTTTCCCTAGACCGTTTCAGGGTGGGGGTGTCGGCTGAGTGCTCTTAGATCAGACCAGCCATTTCCCTCCATGTGGGTTTGCACCTGCCAGTGAAATGCAGTCTCTGGTGCCTGGTGCCCTGGTGCCCACAGTTCTATCTGAGGCGGCGAATCAGGCATGCATGCAGGGCTCCGTGCAGGCGCCTGGGTCCTGGCTCTGGGTCCTGGCTGGCTCCTGGGGCAACCGCAGAACCCGAGTCTTTTCCAGGGGATGTCTGGGTAAACTGAGGTCGGTCCCAATCGTTTCCTGCTCCTTGGGGTTATCTCTCGACTGGGAAATCCAGTCTATGGTGTTGTGGGCCCACAGTTCAGTCTGGGGCCGTGACCAGATTGCGCTGCCGTGTAGCTCTGGGCTGGCGACCAAGCGCTTGGCCGGAACCAGGATCTCTTCTGAGGTTCAGCCGGGTGAGTTAAAGCTGATTGAATCCCCCACCGTGGGGTATTCTCTCACCTGTGAAACACAATCACTTGTGTTTTATGGCCGCGAGTTCTGATTGCTGGTCACTGTGCCAATCCTGCTGTGCTGCTCCTCAGAATGAGAGTCCTCTCGGCGCCGCCATCTTGCCCCGCCCTCTTATGGATGATTTTTAAATTAGTGAATGCATCTCAGATTTAAGAATGCTAAGGTAAAGAGACACCCATTTCAGTGAAATTCTGCTCTGTTGGAATTGCCTTCAGAAAAGAGTTTATATTTCAATGTTAAATTCTCTATGTTCAAACTCCTTTACCTATCTAAAATGATTATATAGCATCTTATTAAAAAATAGTCAAAACTAGATGGAACTGCATCTGTGCAGTCAAAGGTAAAGCCATTGTTGCTTGTTTAAAACCATATACTTTCCTAACTATATTCAAGGGAAGAATAAACTGCTATGCAGGATCTTTTCATTCCACGGTAATGAGAAAGAATCTTATAAAGTAAATATGAATGTCAATTAAATTGTAGCCATTAAAAATATATATATTTATTATTTTTATTAATTACAGTTTATTCAATTTGCAACCCCCATAAGGCCCTCTCCCCTCCCCTGCCGGTCCCATTCTCCCTCCCCCTTCTTCACGCATGCCCCTCCCCAAGTCCACTGATAGGGGAGGTCCTCCTCTCCTTCCTTCTTGATCTTAGTCTATCAGATCAAACCAGGAATGCCTGCATTGTCATCTTCTGTGGCCTGGTAAGGCTGCTCCTTCCTCAGGGGGAGGTGATCAAAGAACAGGCCAATCAAATTATGTCAGAGGCAGTCCCTCTTTCCATTACTATGTAACCCACTTGGACACTAAGCTGCCATGGACTACATTTGTGCAGGGATTCTAGGTTATCTGCATACCTGGTACTTGGTTGGAGTATGAGACTCTGAGAAGACCACTGTATTCAAATTTTCTGGTTCTGTTGCTCTCCTTGTAGGGTTCCTGTTCTCTCCAGATCTTACTATTTCCCACTTTTACATAAGATTCCCTGCATGTTGCCCAACAGTTGGCCATAAGTCTCAGCAACTGCTTTGATAGTGTGCAGGGCAGAGTCTTTCAGAGGCCCTCTGTGGCAGGTTCCTAGGTTGTTTCCTGTTTTCTTCTTCTTCTGATGTCCATCCTCTTTGCCTTTTGGGATGGGAATTGAGCATTTTAGTCAGGGTCCTCTCTCTTAATTAGTTTCTTTAGATGTACAGGTTTTAATAGGTGTATCCTGTTATATGGCTATATGAGTGAGTATATGCCGTGTGTGTCATTCTGCTTCTAGGACAGCTCACTCAGGATGATCCTTTCCAGCTCCCCCCATTTACCTGAAACTTTCATGATTTCCTTATTTTTCATTGCAGAGAAATACTCCATTGTGTAGATGTACCACAATTTCTGCATCCCTTCTTCAGTTGAGGGACATCTGGGCTGTTTCCAGCTTCTGACTATTACAAGTAAAGCTGCAACAAACATGTTTAAGCAAATGTCCTTTTTGTGTACTGAGCACCTTTTGTATATATACCTAGGGGTGGTATGGCTGGATCTTGAGGAAGCACTATTCCTAGTTGTCTGAGAAAGCACCAGATTGATTTCCAGAGTGGTTATACAAGTTTACATTCCCACCAAGCAGTGGAGAAGGGTTCCCCTTTCTCCACAACCTCTCCAGCATGTGTTGTCCCTTGAGTTTTTCATCGTGGCCATTCTGATGGGTATAAGATGAAATCTCAGGGTTGTTTTGATTTGCATTTCCCTAACAGCTAATGAGGTTGAACATTTCTGTAAGTGTTTCTCTGCCATTCGATATTCCTCTACAGAGAATTCTCTGTTTGGCTCTGTTCCCCATTTTTTAATTGTATTACTTGGTTTGCTGCTTTTCAGATTCGTTAGTTCTTTTTATATACTGGATATTAGCCTTCTGTCAGGTAAAGGGTTGGTGAAGATTCTTTCCCAATCTGTAGGCACTCGTTTTGTTTTGATGATGGTGTCCTTTGCTTTACAGAAGCTTTTCAGTTTCATGAGGTCCCATTTATTGATTGTTGCTCTTAGAGCCTGTGCTGTTGGTCTTCTGTTCAGGAAGTTGTCTCTTGTGCCAGTGAGTTCAAGGGTATTCCCCACTTTTTTTTTTCTAACCGATTTAATGTGTCTGGTTTTATGTTGAGGTCTTTGATCCACTTGGACTTCAGTTTTGTGCAGAGTGACTAGTATGGATTTTTTCGTTTTTCTACATGTAGACATCAGGTTAGACCAGCACCATGTGTTGAAGAGGCTATCTTTTCTCCATTGTATGGTTTTGGCATCTTTGTCAAAGATCAGGTGTCCGTAAGTGTGTGGGTTTATTTCTGGGTCCTCTATTCGGTTGCATTGATCCACCATTCTGTTTCTATGCCAGTACCATGCAGTTTTTATAACTGTTGCTCTATAGTGCAGCTTAAGATCAAGGATGGAGCTACCTCTAGAAGATCTTTTATTGTAGAGGATTGTTTTAGCAATTCTGGGTTTCTTGTTATTCCATATGAAATTCAGAATTTTTCTTTCCAGGTCTGTAAAGAATTGTGTTGGCAATTTGATGGGAATTGCATTAAATCTGTAGATTGCTTTTGGTAAAATGGCCATTTTTACTATGTTAATCCTGCCAAGCCATGAGCATGGGAGATCTTTCCATCTCCTTATATCTTCTTCTAATTCTTTCTTCAGAGACTTGAAATTGTTTTCATACAAGTCTTTGACTTGCTTGGTTAGGGTAACACCAAGGTACTTTATGTCAATTGTGGCTATTGTGAGGCGTGTTTTTTCCCTAATTTCTTTCTCAGCCCTTTTGTCTTTTGTATACAGGAGGGCTACTGATTTTTTTGAGTTAATTTTGTATCCAGCCACTTTGCTGAAGGTGTTTATCAGCTGTAGGAGTTCCCTGGTAGAGTTTTTGGGGTCACTCATGTATACTATCATATCATCTGCAAATAGTGGTAATTTTACTTCTTCCTTTCCCATCTGTATCCCCTTGATTATTTCCAACTGTCTACTCCTCTTTTGTGTGTCTGCTTTTTTTCCTAGGGTTTTTAAGTGAGCCATTAAATTGCTTGAATGAGCTGTCTCAAATTTCTTCTCGAAGTTACTTAGTGCTATGAACTTTCCTCTTAGCACTGCTTTCATTGTGTCCCATAAGTTTGGGTATGTTGTGTCTTCATTATCATTTAGCTCTAGGAAGACTTTAATTTCTTTCGTTATTTCCTCCCTGACCCAGCTGTCATTTAGTAGCAAGTTGTTCAGTTTCCAAGTGTATGTATGCTTTTTGCTATTTCTGTTGTTGTTGAGGTCCAGCTTTATTCAATGGTGATCAGACAGGATACAAGGGATTATTTCAATCTTTATCTGTTGAGGCCTGCTTTGTGACCAACTATGTGGTCTATTTTGGAGAAGGTTCCTTGAGGTGCTGAGAAGAATGTAAATTCTTTTGTTTTTGGGTGTAAGGTTCTGTAAATGTCTGTGAGGTCCATTTGATTCATGACCTCTGTTAGAGCTGTTATTTCTTTAATTTCTATTTTGACCTGTCCTTTGTTGAGAGTGGGTTGTTGAAGTCTCCCACTATTAAAGTGTGGGGATCTATGTGTGGTTTAAGTTTTGTCAATGTTTTTTTTACAAATGTGGGTGCCCTTGTATTTGGGGCATAGGTGTTCAGGATTGTGATATCTTCCTGGTGGAATTTTCCCTTGATGAGTATGAAGTGTCCTTCCCC
>NW_026585957.1:0-1185 GCF_907164565.1 Psammomys obesus
TATATGTATATGTGTGTATGTATATGTATATGTGTGTATATATATGTATATGTGTGTATATGTATATGTGTGTATATATATGTATATGTCTGTATATATGAATGAATGTATATGTGCATATATATGAACCAAAATGAGGAAGTAATGCATAATGAAACCTGTAACTTCTAATTCTGATATTTCTGATAATCCTCTTTCCATAATACAAATAATCTCAAAACACTTTTTAATTACTATTGCAATTCAACCAAAGGGGAACAAATAGACTTTCTTTTAAGAAAATCAAACTTTTAGTTTCCATTATCCTCGAAAGTCAAAGTGAAATTCACTTATTTCACAAATACGTTGTACGGAAAATAATCAGTATCTTTTTTTTTAATTTCAAATGAGTTGATTACTATCTTTTAAAATAAAGTGAGGATTTCCAGCTCTGGACTGAAGGGGAGCTGAGGAGAAATGACAAGAAAGATGGAGAGACTGACAGACAGCTGGGCCATTTACTTATTTCAGGCTGCATCGGTCAGACATTAAGTCACAATTTTCTAGGCTGGAAGCTTAGAGAGAAAAATGTTGAGGGTTGAGAGTTTTCTCTCAGGGTTGAGAGAAAAATGTGTGCAGTTGGTTGTCTCTATAACGTACAGAAGAAATCTCTTCTGAACCTTTCATTTTTCTCACAATGTATGAAGTGGCTCCTCAGGAATATTATCCATGATGAGCAGAACATTTATCCCAAACCTGGGTAGACTGTTTTATTGATGTCTGTCCTAAAATCCTTTTACATAGTTATGAAAATACCCCTGAAATATGTACTTGATGAGGTCAGGACCAACTTTATACTTTGCAGAATAATAGGAAGGCTGTGATCATGGCCCCTAGGGATTGTATGTGATGTGGTCCCAGAAAACACCTCCATGCTCATATGTGACAATGCAAATATGTACAAGGCTTGGATCACAGCACTCTTTGGCATCGGCAGGATCACCAAGCAGGACCTACTTGGTACCGGTAGTTTCCCCTGATGAGTGCAGGGATAGTGTCTGCTTCTCATCTCTTCACACTAATTTGGAAGTTATGAGCTCAGAGGCTCACATGTATGTTCCTCTGTGAGCAACCAATGTAATCAGGGATTTCCCCTCTTGTTTCTACAATTTATCTGTAAACAACCAGCAAGAAATCCCATGCTTG
>NW_026585958.1:0-1556 GCF_907164565.1 Psammomys obesus
CTTATGAACATTGATGCAAAAATACTTAACAAAATACTTGCAAACCGAATCCAAGAACACATCAAAGATATTATCCACTAGGACCAAGTAGGCTTCATCCCAGGTATGCAGGGGTGGTTCAATATACGGAAATCCATCAATATGATCCACCATATTAACAAACTGAAAGAAAAAAACACATGATCATCTCCCTAGATGCTGAAAAAGCATTTGACAAAATCCAACATCCATTCATGTTTAAAGTACTGGAGAGATCAGGGATACAAGGCACATATCTAAACATAGTAAAGGCATTATACAGCAAGCCTATAGCCAACATCAAACTGAATGGAGAGAAACTTAAAGCAATCCCACTGAAATCAGGGACAAGACAAGGCTGCCCACTTTCTCCATATCTCTTCAACATAGTGCTGGAAGTCCTTGCCAGAGCAATAAGATAGTTGAAGGAGAACAAGGAGATACAGATGGGAAAGGAAGAAGTCAAATTATCACTATTTGCAGATGATATGATAGCATACATGAGTGACCCCAAAAACTCTACCAGGGAACTCCTACAGCTGATAAACACCTTCAGCAAAGTGGCCGGATACAAAATTAACTCAAAAAAAATCAGTAGCACTCCTGTATACAAAAGACAAAAGGGCTGAGAAAGAAATTAGAAAAACAACACCATTCACAATAGCCACAAATGACATAAAGTACCTTAGTGTAACCCTAACCAAGCAAGTCAAAGACTTGTATGAAAAAAAATTCAAGTCTCTGAAGAAAGAATTAGAGGAAGATATGAGAAGATGGAAAGATCTCCCATGCTCATGGCTTGGCAGGATTAACATAGTAAAAATGGCCATCTTACCAAAAGCAATCTACAGATTTAATGCAATTCCCATCAAATTGCCAACACAATTCTTTACAGACCTGGAAAGAAAAATTCTCAACTTCGTATGGAATAACAAGAAACCAAGAATTGCTAAAACAATCCTCTACAATAAAAGATCTTCTGGAGGTATCTCCATCCCTGATCTCAAGCTGTACTATAGAGCAACAGTTATAAAAACTGTATGGTACTGGCATAGAAACAGAATGGTGGATCAATGGAATCGAACAGAAGACCCAGAAATAAACTCACACACTTACGGACACCTGATCTTTGACTAAGAAGCCAAAACCATACAATGGAAAAAAGATAGCATCTTCAACAAATGATGCTGGTCCAACTGGATGTCTACATGTAGAAAAATGAAAATAGATCCATACTTATCACCCTGCACAAAACTGAAGTCCAAGTGGATCAAAGACCTCAACATAAAACCAGACACATTAAATCAGCTAGAAAAAAAAGTGGGGAATACCCTAGAACTCATTGGTACAGGAGAAAACTTCCTGAACAGAACACCAACAGCACAGGCTCTAAGAGCAACAATCAATAAATGGGACCTCATAAAATTGAAAAGCTTCTGTAAAGCAAAGGACACAGTCATCAAAACAAAGCGACTGCCTACAGATTGGGAAAGAATCATCACCAACCCTTTATCTGACAGAGGACTCATATCCAATAA
>NW_026585959.1:0-4240 GCF_907164565.1 Psammomys obesus
AAGTTGAGAATTTTTCTTTCCAGGTCTGTAAAGAATTGTGTTGGCAATTTGATGGGAATTGCATTAAATCTGTAGATTGCTTTTGGTAAGATGGCCATTTTTACTATGTTAATCCTGCCAAGCCATGAGCATGGGAGATCTTTCCATCTTCTCATATCTTCCTCTAATTCTTTCTTCAGAGACCTGAAATTTTTTTCATACAAGTCTTTGACTTGCTTGGTTAGGGTTACGCCAAGGTACTTTATGTCATTTGTGGCTATTGTGAATGGTGTTGTTTCTCTAATTTCTTTCTCAGCCCTTTTGTCTTTTGTATACAGGAGTGCTACTGATTTTTTTGAGTTAATTTTATATCCGGCCACTTTGCTGAAGGTGTTTATCAGCTGTAGGAGTTCCCTGGTAGAGTTTTTGGGGTCACTCATATATACTATCATATCATCTGCAAATTGTGATAATTTGACTTCTTCTTTTCCCATCTGTATCCCCTTGATCTCCTTCGACTGTCTTATTGCTCTAGCAAGGACTTCCAGCACTATGTTGAAGAGATATGGAGAGAGTGGGCAGCCTTGTCTTGTCCCTGATTTCAGTGGGATTGCTTTAAGTTTCTCTCCGTTCAGTTTGATGTTGGCTATAGGCTTGCTGTATATCGCCTTTACTATGTTTAGATATGTGCCTTGTATCCCTGATCTCTCCAGTACTTTAAATATGAATGGATGTTGGATTTTGTCAAATGCTTTTTCAGCATCTAGGGAGATTATCATGTGGTTTTTTTCAACAGAAACTATGAAAGCCAGAAGGGCCTGGACAGATATCATGCAGACCCTAAGAGAACACAGATGTCAACCCAGGCTACTATACCCTGCAAAACTCTCAGTCCTCATAGACGGAGAAAACAAGATATTCAATGACAAAAACAAATTTCAACAATACCTACACACAAATCCAGCATTACTGTCTCCATATCTCTTCAACATAGTGCTGGAAGTCCTTGCTAGAAGTCAGTGGTTTTAGCCTTACCAGATAAACCCATCTGAGAGTCATGGGTCTGAGATTCAAGCAGCATAGTGGAATTTAGTGATCTGGTCTTTTCCAAATGCTTAAATTAGTTCTTCTTAACAATATTCTCCATATATCAGATATTTTGCCAGTATTTTCAGACCTTTATGATTGTTGCAACTAGAGGTAAGAATATTCCTGGCATCTCTTGATTAGAAATCAAAGTGAATCCTTCCAGAAGGGAGTGAGAGGAGATGAGGGAGGGAGGGTGGGATTGGGAGGGAATGCAGGAGGGGGTTATAGCTGGGATACAAAGTGAATAAACTGTAATTAACATAAAAATTAAAATTTAATTAAAAATACAAAAGTATCAGCTCACTTTTTTTTTTCCAAAATAAGAGGATTTTCAGCTGAAGACTCAGTGGTAGTGTTTATCTAGCATATGCAAGGTCTGGGATTCAATTCAATTTTTACTAAAGAAAAATTAAAAAACCAAGAACCATGATATTATAACATCAGCAACTCTTGAGTGTGGGAAAGTTATTGTACTTATCAGTATTAGTTAATTGGTACAAAACTCAGGTCCATAGATTGTGCGAACTCAGTGGTGGAGTGTTTGCCCTACCATAACATACATCCTGGCTTCAATCTCCAGGACGCACTCCCATTCTAAAGAAAATTATGTTATATTATTATTAATTAATATTGTTTATTGTGGTTGTAGTTGTTGACTGTAGAGATGTTTCACCAGCTAAAATGTGCTAATCACACAAACCTGGCAGCCTGATTCAATCTCAAGAACTCATGTAAAGACAAAAAGCTCAATGTGGTGACTCTCAGTAATCTTAGAAATCCATAGAAGAGGAAAAGACAGGAGAACTATCCAGAAGCTTACAGACCACATAGTCTGGAGTAAATTGTGCAATGGCAGAAACAAAGGATACCCTAACTCTGCATGGTAGAAGGCAAGAACCAACTCAAAAATAAACCCTCTGACCTCCACACATGCTGTACCACTTGCTTGCACAGCACATATGTTCTGTGCCACACGTTCATAATAGCATATACACAAAGTACTTTTATAAAAATATCTGTATCAAAAGTTAAGGAAATATTTTGAAAATATATATAGGCATACATGTAAAAGCTTAAATTAAGTTCAGTTTTAACGTATTGTAAACATAGTTTTCTCCTCTTAGAAAAGTAGAAAGATAAGATATCACATTGTCTAAGTGTTTACACACATGAACATTTAAAACAGCTGCTGCCATCAATGTTGGAATATATTGCTATCAGGAGAATAGGGTGGCATTTCAAAGTCAAGAACAATCACACAAGCCATAGCCATAAGTAAAGGTACACATCAGTTAGTCACTTAGTATCCAAGATCAGACGGAATGAGAATTAGGGCATATTCAAGTATAACCACGAGCAGGAAATTCAGAGCCTCGAGTATGGCTTCCATTCTGCCCTCATAATTTACCATCTGGAACTTTTGTAAAATTATCTGTACCTTTTGTGTTGAACTGTGTCTTCACTGACTTTAAAATAGGAAAAATAATTTTCACACATGAATCTGTGGTGAACTTCAAACAAAATATGTATGAAAGGATTTTGTTATCAGTGACTTTGTTATCTTCAACAGCCAGTCATTCGCACTTAGGTCTTTTATTCATTCACCTACCAGTAATCACTGACTACTGAACTAGCACTCATTATATATATAATGACAAGGATCGTTAATGATCAGTCACCTGATTGTTATTTATTGAGCTTGATTGCTCAGGGTCAAAACTTGAAGCAACAAGTTTTCCTTTGTTAAAGCTAGTTCTTCACCAAATAGACGATATGTCAGACATCTACCTTCAAGAAACTTCAGTTTTCTGAAAATATATAGTTCTCAAAAACAGAGCATTATGGCATCTCCAGAACCCAGCCGTCCAGGGGCAAACAGCCCTGAACAATGCAGCATAATAGAAAATCAAGAAGATGATCTTACATCTATGTTGATGAAGAGGATAATAGAGGAAACAAATAAAATACGTAAAGAATTAGAGGAAGATAAAACCAAACAGATCATGGCTATCCATAAAGAAATGGAGGAAGATAAAGACAAGCAGATTAGGGCCATCCGTGAAGAAATATGGGAAGATGCAGCCAAAGAGCTTGTGGCCTTCAGAGAAGAAATAATTAAATCACTGAAAGAAATCAAAGAGACAGAGTTGAAGGAACTAAAAGAAAAAGAGGAAAATACAAGCAGACAGGTGAAGGAAGTAAACAAAACAACTCAAGACTTGAAGATAGAACTAGAAAAATTAAAGAAAACACAAATGGAGGAAATAATGGAGAGGAAGAATTTAGGGAAGAAAACAGGAACTACAGAGGTAAGCATAAACAACAGAATACAAGAAATGGAAGAAAGAATCTCAGGTGTAGAAGATACAATGGAAGAAATCGATATATCTGTCAAAGAAAATGTTAAATCCAAAAAATTCCTGACACAGACCATCCAAGAAATCCAAGACAATATGAAAAGACAAAACCTAAGAATAATAGGAATAGAGGAAAAAGAAGACTCCCTTCTCCAAGGCCCAGAAAATATTTTCAACAAAATCATTGAAGAAAATTTCCCCAAGTTAAAGGAAAAGCCAATAAGGATACATGAAGCCTACAGAACACCCAACAAATTTGACCAGAAAAGAAAATCCTCCCACCACATAATAATCAAAACAGTAAGTATACAGAACAAAGAAAAACTACTAAAAGCTGCAAGGGAAAAAGGCCAAGTAACATATAACGGCAAATCCATTAGAATCACACCTGACTTTTCAACAGAGACTATGAAAGCCAGAAGGGCCTGGACAGATATCATGCAGACCCTAAGAGAACACAGATGTCAACCCAGGCTACTATATCCTTCAAACTCTCAGTCCTCATAGACAGAGAAAAAAAGATATTCAATGACAAAAACAAATTTCAACAATACCTACACACAAATCCAGCATTACAGAAGACACTGGAAGGGAAAATACAACTGAAGAAAATTAGCTTCTGTCAAGAAAACACAGGAAATAATTAACCTTACTACAGCAAAACAAAAAGCAACCAAGCACACAACCTTATGAACACAGCCAACATCAAAATCAAAGGATCTAACAGCCACTGATCATTAATCTCTCTCAACATCAATGGACTCAACTCTCCAGTAAAAAGACACAGATTAACAGAATGGATACGTAAACAAAAC
>NW_026585960.1:0-1512 GCF_907164565.1 Psammomys obesus
TTGCCAACACAATTCTTTACAGACCTGGAAAGAAAAATTCTCAACTTCGTATGGAATAACAAGAAACCGAGAATTGCTAAAACAATCCTCTACAATAAAAGATCTTCTGGAGGTATCTCCATCTCTGATCTCAAGCTGTACTATAGAGCAACAGTTATAAAAACTTCATGGTACTGGCATAGAAACAGAATGGTGGATCAATGGAATCGAACATAAGACCCAGAAATAAACCCACACACTTACGGACACCTGATTTTTGACAAAGATGCCAAAACCATACAATGGAAAAAAGATAGCATCTTTAACAAATGGTGCTGGTCCAACTGGATGTCTACATGTAGAAAAATGCAAATAGATCCATACTTATCACCCTGCACAAAACTGAAGTCCAAGTGGATCAAAGACCTCAACATAAAACCAGACACATTAAATCGGCTAGAAAAAAAAGTGGGGAATACCCTAGAACTCATTGGTACAGGAGAAAACTTCCTGAACAGAACACCAACAGCACAGGCTCTAAGAGCAACAACAATCAATAAATGGGACCTCATGAAATTGAAAAGCTTCTGTAAAGCAAAGGACACCGTCATCAAAACAAAGCGACTGCCTACAGATTGAGAAAGAATCATCACCAACCCTCTATCTGACAGAGGACTCATATCCAATATATATAAAGAACTAAACAAGCTGAAAAGCAACAAACCAAGTAATCCACTTAAAAAATGGGGAACAGAGCTAAAGAGAGAATTCTCTGCAGAGGAATATCGAATGGCAGAGAAGCACTTAAAGAAATGCTCAACTTCATTAGCCATTAGGGAAATGCAAATCAAAACAACCCTGAGATTTCACCTTACACCCATCAGAATGGCCAAGATGAAAATCTCAAGGGACAACACATGCTGGAGAGGTTGTGGAGAAAGGTGAACCCTTCTCCACTGCTGGTGGGAATGTAAACTGGTACAACCACTCTGGAAATCAATCTGGCGCTTTCTCAGACAACTAGGAATAGCGCTTCCTCAAGATCCAGCCATACCACTCCTAGGCATATACCCAAAAGAGGCGCAAGTACACAAAAAGGACATTTGCTCAACCATGTTTGTAGCAGCTTTATTTGTAATAGCCAGAAGCTGGAAACAACCCAGATGCCCCTCAACTGAAGAATGGATGCAGAAACTATGGTACATCTATACAATGGAGTATTACTCAGCAATGAAAAATAAGGAAATCATGAAATTTGCAGGTAAATGGTGGGACCTGGAAAGGATCATCCTGAGTGAGTTGACCCAGAAGCAAAAAGACACTCACGGTATATACTTACTCATATAAACATACAATATAGAATAAACCCACTAAAAGCTGTACATCTAAACAAACTAAGCAAAAGAGAGGACCCTAACTAAAATGTTCAATCCCCATCCTGAAAGGCAAAGAGGATGTACATCAGAAGAAAACGAAAATAGGAAAAAACCTCGGAACCCGCTACAGAGGGCCTCTGAAAGCCAGAAGAAAACA
>NW_026585961.1:0-1106 GCF_907164565.1 Psammomys obesus
GAACTGGGAGGAAAGATAGGAGTCAACTATAACATACATGTAAATTGAATAAACTAATTAATTAATTAAAGAGAATGTCCTTGGTTAGAGGGTCAGTCTCAGAAAAGACCTTTGGGCCCAGAATTTTCGGTTTAGTTGTTCTCCTTGTGGAGCTCTTGTTCTGTCCAGGTCTTTCTATCTCCCCCTTTTTCACCAAGGGCCATTCATGGAGTTAACCTAGAGGCCCTGCACAGATGTAGCCCATGGCAGCTCAGTGTCCAGGTGGGTGCCCTAATAAGGGGAGAGGGGACTGTCTCTGACATGAGCACAGTGGCTGCCACTTTGATCATCTCCCTCTGAGGGAGGGAAACAACCTTACCAGTCCTCAGAGGAAAACAATGCAGCCAGTCCTGGTGAGACATGATAGAATAGGATCAGATGGAAGGGGAGGAGGACCTCCCTTATCAGTGGACTGGGAGAGGGGCATGATTAGAGAAGATGGAAAGAAGTTGGGATTGGAAGGAGATGAGGGAGGGTGCTACAGGTGGAATACAAAGTGAATAAACTGTAATTAATTTAAAAATGTAGAAAATAAACTAAAATTAAAAAGTCAGGCTTGTTAGATCATTGGCATTTTCATATTCATAATTCTTATATTAACACATACTTTGATTTTATTAATATTACATATTTGTCAATTATCTCGTGAAAAATTCTAGAAAATCACAGCATATGGAATAGGAGGTGATTCAGTCGGGAAGGCTCCAGGAATATGAATATGGTTTCTCATGCAATGGGAGAAAATGCTGTTAGTGGAGAGATTGTGAACTGAATATTTTTAATTGGATTCAGAGAAATGGCTATATTTCAGAGTTGCTGTCCAAAAATGAATTCACATTTTATGGAGCATACAGAGTATTTTTAAAAGTGTTACATTTTAATTTTAGACTAATTTTTTATGTGAGTGTTTGGCTAACAAGTATATCTGTGTACAATGTTGTGCCTGAGCGGGTTGAAAGAGAGCATCAAATCCTTGTGAAGCTTTGAATGCCTGTGAGCAACCCACCATGTGGATGCTGGGAGCCACTGACACACCTCCCTAGCTGGTTAGATTTTCTTTAATGTTC
>NW_026585962.1:0-2738 GCF_907164565.1 Psammomys obesus
TCCAATAGGAACTAGACCAATCTCCAGTGGTCTCACAGCTCCATGACACACAGAAGAATTCAGGAGTTTCCCAGCCGCATTTATAATTGAGGCTCCTGTCTCTATGGGCTCCTGGACAAACAGAGAGTCTATCTTGGAGTAGAGCAAGAATTGTGCGCTGCGTGTCGCTCCCACATCCTGGTCCTGTGCCAGACATATGGCCTTTTGGGGCTCGCTCGCGGGGGCCATAGACATCCGGGAGTCCCCAGTCAGCACCCGATCCAAGAGCGAGGGCACAGAGATCGACTTCCAAATCGGGCCAATGTGGCTCAGTTCTGATGTGGGAGCTGGAGTTGACTACATCCCCAGCCTGATTTTGTATAACCCATGTAAAATTATAAAGTGTATATGATGAGGGGGCACTTACCACCAGCCGGGTTGCCAACCATATAACAAGAGAGGTCTATAGAATGTTCATGGTTCTGTAATTAAGCACAATGAGAATCTTTCTCAGGGATTTCCCTGGGAGGGTCAACCAATTTAATTAGACTTTCAGGAAGCCATCTAGCACTTTGAGCTTTGGAGTCATAGATGCAAGCATGGCCTTTTCCCCAAATGAGTACTGGGTTGGGTCCAGACCATTTAAAGGTTAGAGGGTCTTTTCATAAGACCTGAGCATAGGAATCGGCCATGGTAGGGTGCCAAAACCGATCAGCTGCAGATTTTCCATTAATTATCATAGGTTAAAAAATTTAAAACAAATAAAGCATGGTTTAACAAGGTCTTAAAATTATCTTTAAGTGGGTATAATACTCCTCCAGAATGTTGTAATTTATTAAGCATGTTTTTTAAGGTTTGATGTGCTCTTTCTACGATGCCCTGTCCTTGAGGGTTGTATGGGATGCCTGTAAGGTGTTTAATATTAAGCTGAGCACAAAACTGCTTAAAGCTGGAGCTAGTATAACCAGGCCCATTATCTGTTTTAATAATCTTAGGTAAGGGCATAAAGGCAGAACAGGCAAGGACATGACTAATAACATTTTTTGTGGCCTCCCCGGTCTGTAATGAGGCACATAGGAATCCACTAAAGGTGTCTATGGAAACATGGATATATCTTAGCTTGCCAAAGGGTGGATAGTGGATCACATCCATTTGCCGTAGCTCTCCAGGGGTGAGACCGCAGCTCAGGCAGAAGTGTCAGACAACCTTGACATTGTCGAACGATTTGTCGAGCCTGTTCTCGGGGGTTGGAGAACATGTGTCGAAGGGTCTGGGCATTTAAGTGATGTAACTAATGAGCCTCTTGTGCGTGAGTTACTGGGTCGGGCAAGGCCACGGTGGCAACTGTGCCAGTTACAACAATATTCTGTGTGGCCCAATCAACAAGTTCATTTCCTTTGCTTAATGGTCCAGGGAGTCCCGAATGTGCCCGAATATGTCCTATAAAAAAAGGGTCATCTCTTGCTAGTATTAATTGTTGAAGTTTGGCAAAAAGAGGTGAAGCATTTGTAGAAGGGCGAATATATAAGGAACGGTCTCAAGAAGGGGAACCGCCGTGGCAACATAGGCACTATCGGTGTAAAGATTAAATGGTTGATCAGCAAGAACTTTAAAGACCTGACTAACGGCGGCTAATTCAACAAGTTGTGCTGAGGTAAATTTAGTCTGAGCCTGAAAGATTTTGTTATTAATATTAAAGGCTGCAGTCCCAGAAGAGGAGCCATCAGTAAAGGCCAATACAGCCCCAGGGATGGGGGATGTCTTGGTCCGCTTGGGGAAAACAATGGGCTGTTTGTACAAAAATTGGACCAGCTTATCAGCAGGGTAGTGATTGTCTATTTTTCCTTGAAAGGAAATACAATTAACGGTCCACTCACCAGAAAGCTGTAAAAGCCACTGAACTTCAGAGGCAGTATAAGGGACACAAATAGTGTCAGGATCTTTTCCAGATAATTTAAAGGAATATTATCGACCCAATCTTAAAATTTGTGCCACTAAAGATGGGTATGTAGGCAAAACTTTAGAAGGGGAGGCAGGTAAATGAACCTGAAATAATGGTTCCTTCTGCCACAGGAGGCCGGGAGGGGAAAAGGTTGTAGGGAAAATAAGTAGCCACAAGGGGGAAGCAGGAGAGTAATATTTAATATTTTGATCTTGAATTGCTCTTTCAACAAATTGTAAAGAAAGCTTAGCCTCCAGGGTAAGATCCCTTGGAGAGGAGGGGTCAGTGTCCCCCTTTAATATATCAAATAGAGGTTTTAATTCTCCAGTGGTTAGCTTTAAATATGGTCGCAGCCAATTAATATCTCCCAAAAGTCGTTGAAAGTCATTAAGCGTTTTTAGGGAATCTTTTCTCAGCTGAATTTTTTGTGTTAGAACTTTGTTAGGAAATAGCTCAAAACCTAAAAATAAATGAGGGGGCTGAATTTGTATCTTTTCGGGGGCTATTTGAAGTCCATAATCTTGGAGTCCACTAATCAAACTTTGGCTAACATTTAGTAATTGTTCCATATTGGGCCCTGCAAGCAAAATAACATCCTTATAATGAATGATATAAAGATCTGGGTAAAGGAGCTGAAAGAGCTCTATAGCTTGTGCTACGTATTTTTGACACAAGGTGGAGCTATTAGCCATTCCCTGTGGTAGAACCTTCCATTGGAAACGTGGTGACGTCCCACACAATTTATAATGGGGAGGCTAAAAGCAAAGCGCTTGCAATCTTCTGGGTGTAAGGGTATAGAAAAGAAGCAGTCTTTGAG
>NW_026585963.1:0-5927 GCF_907164565.1 Psammomys obesus
TTTGGGGACTTGTTGATAAAACACAACTACATGAGAAGATGGAAAAATAATTCCAAGAAAATTTTAAGAACATTGTACCTCACCAATGTTTCTAGGAGTCCAGTGGTATGGGGCATGTAGAAATATTCCATCTAAGGTGGAAAGTAAGTTGCTTCACTTGGTCTCTTCCACTTACAAGAAAGTAACAGAACACATAGTGGGCCTATATAGATTCTGGTGACAGCACACTCTTTACTTGGATGCTTTACTCTAGCCATCAACAAAGTCACTAGAACAAGTGACAGCTTGAAATAGTGCTTTAATAAGAGAAGACAATCCAATAGGTCCATACTATTGGTGAATTTTGCTTTGCCACTTGGGACAAAGATCTAACAGACCCAACTTAACTGAGGTTTTCCTCTACTACGAACTCAAGTGTCAAAGCATGGAGATCAATGTAGCAATGTCAATCCAAATCAGCGATGTCTCACTGTGTGTGGGCCTCTATAAATGTCCTCTCCTCAAGTCCACCCACAGATGTTCTCAGCTGGCCAAAGTCATGCCCCTCACATGTGAGCTCACAGAGCAAAATACTATGTGCCCTCTCATAAGACAACCTGGGAAAATGTAATGTGGCCAGCTTGCAACAAAGCATCACATGACAAAACCCAGTCTTCAAGAAACCTAAAAATTTCCACTTTATACCCCCTTTGTGTTTAAAAAAATGTTTTTACCTTTAACATTAACAGTCTACACAGGATAAGAATAATGATGGGAACCATAAAATTAGAACTTTACATCAAACAATAATGGAACAAAATAACATTAAATTTCTATCAATAAACAATAATTAAACAAAATAACTTTTTAATTTAACAACAGGGTCCAACAAAAATGGGAATATCAAACAGGGAGGGGAAGGATGGGAAAGAAAGAAAATGAAGGAAGAACAGCTAAAACGAAGGAACTTAAATTTAAGGGGTCATGCCACACCCACTCCAGTGTCTGGTGTAGCTTATCAATAGATAGTGCTACTCAGACTAAGAGATATGTGTCCTTCGGGATTATGCTCTCTGGAGGTCCCTAGCAGACGCCCCTGCCTGGCAAAGCGACGTGTTCTGAGATTTCTACACTTTTTCGGTTGCGGTTCTGGGGCTGGATTAATGAGTTTTTTGATCTTTCTTTTTGATTCCTGAAACAGCACAATTAATTATTCAAGGAAATATATTCTTCATGGATTATCAAAAGCTTTAACAAAAATAGGGCGGAAGAAAAGTAGTTTTATAAAAAGTAATGAATTAGATTTACTATTAAGAGCATTATAAGAATAGTGAAAAAATAATAGGCTCCTTCTTAAGAAAAAATAGCATGAGAAGTACAGCTGGCAGGAATTTCCCCTCCCTTCAGTGCCTTGTTCCTAGGGAAGATCGTAAATCTTTAGTAGGACATATGGGAGAATGGTTAACAAAGGTGTAATTAGATTTTGATACAGAAAAAGATTTTGGCAGGCATCTGACTTAGCTCCTGACTTTCCTCTTCATTGGTTAGCAATAATGAAACTGTATTTGAGGTTTCTTTCCCTTTGTCTGCTTTGATCAAAAGTTTACAGGCCAAGATTTCTTGTGGGCACTCCCCTATGTTAAAATGTAAATTTTGTATTCTTGGTAAAAGTCTAAATGTTCTGGGAAGTTTGCCAACTTTAAGGTGCCTTTTTGTGAAATCATTATAAAAATACTAGCTTGATTTCAGTAAAATTGCAGCAGAGCCAAAACCATCAAGATGTCTCTGTCTGTCAATTCATCGCTGAAACCATGTCTTCCTGTCCAAAGGCTTGTTCCCCATGGACACAGGAAATCCGACTGGGCTATTCTGTGGCAGGGTCATATGCAAATACATACAGTACAACCTTCCTACCACATATACATATATGAATGTGATCTAGGTGAGATCACCAAATAACAGGGGAGATGTGGTTTTTCCTGGCCCTTGGGGATCATGGCCATAAGTCCACAAGGACGATGGTTGTTGAAGCAGTAAAAAGGGGTTCAGATGACCCACAAATACAAGATACAAAGGGATGACCTGTGGGAACCACTTTTGCAAAATAGCTCAAATTTATTTAGGGTGAACAAGGGTAATATATGACATTGGGAAGTGAGTAGGGGGTTTCTGAAGCTGAGTGTACATCATTGGTTGAGGCATTAAGGTACTGGGATGCCTCATTTGCATGGAAAGGCATTCCAGGAATCACAGGTGCTTACTGGGTGGAATCTTATTGAGAGAAAGGAAGTTGAACCTTAATTTTACTAAGGACTATGTGACAGTCCTCAGGTAGATGGTGTGGGAGTCTTAGATCTCCAGGCAGAGAAGAGGGAGCTTCACTGACAAAGGGAGTTCTCCACTTTGCCCCAAGATCAGCGCTTTCTGTTCAGGAATGACTACAACCTTAGCAGCAGGTTTTCCCAACAGGGAGATACAGTGCCTAATGAAATCTGTCATCACCAAATAAAGCTTCTATTACCAGGAGTCAATTACATCTAATTGAGTTCTTGACCAAAGAGGCTCCATGGGAACCTTCAAACAACCCAAAGTATTCTCAAGGCTATTGTCTGCTTTCCAAAAACTGATGATAAGGCCCTACTCCTGAAAACAACACTTATACAACTCATTGAACATAGAAATTTTGAGCTAGAGAATATATAGATCCTTCACCCCAATGGATCAGAGTTGTTGGTACTAGAAGGTACTATGTGTTATGCCCAGTTCACAAACCCCAGAAGACCAGAAAAAGACTGCTGTAAATGCATGAGGTTTTTAAATTGTATATGCATTCAAACAGGGGACACAAACTTCCTGTGAAAACAGGAGAGGAATGCGGCCCAGCGATCTAGGGAAGCAAGGATTTAATAGGGCAAAACCACAGACAGGGACTTACATGCTTTGGCGTCACATGATTGGGTAAGGGAAATTGACTTTTGAAATGATTGGTCCACTTTAAGCATCAAGACTACAAACGGTCTGGCCTGGTCATATGGACTGGTTTCCTAGCAACTGTATAATTAGTGGGCAGGAAAGAATGCAGTAGGCTAGTTCTTCCCCTCAGGGCATTAAGACTAGTTCTTCCCCAAAGGTAGCTGGACATGTCTCCACCTAACTAGCCTTCCTTCAGGCTTCTTCCTTAAACTTTAAAACAATGCCCACTGATTTTTAAGACTTTGGTCTCTCACATGCACACTACCAAAGAAGAAAGGTAAACACAAATGCAGCTAAAAATCCTGTCTACAATGGTGACCTGCTGGTATAATAGTAGCACAAAGCATGTGGAAGTAACCAACTAATATACGATTTGCTTTAGCACATGTACTCCATGAGATGAAAATCACACCCAATACTTCTTGGGTATTTCTGAACCTGAGACTAGATAGGCCAGGGAAGGAGAAAACCAAATACTAGTGTTCTACTGAAAAACGTAGCAATAAATTTACTCTTAACATCATTTTGCTGGACTCTTATTAGATCTGAGTCTTGCTTAGTCATCATCATGTATGTGTATATAAACACTTTTTATTTACCAGGAGTACTTCTTTTTATATATACATGAACATTTTCATATTTTTATTAAATTAATTTATTCATTTTACATCCCGATAAAAGCCCTTTCCTTCCTTTTCACCAGATTCCATCCTCTCATCCTCTCTCCTCTTATACCCCTCCCCTTTCTTCTCAGAAAAGGGGAGCTCTCCTTTACAAACCCACCCCAAGCACATCCCATCTAAGGACATAGCACATCCTCTTTTATTGAGGCCAGACAAGGCAGCCCAGATAGGGGAAAGTTATCCAAAAGAAGGCAACTGAGTCCATGTCAGATATGACCTCTGTTCCACTTGCTGCTAAGAGACCCACATAAAGAACAAGCTTCCTGTTAGCTACATATGTATCTAGGTCCAGTCCATGCATGCTCTTTGGTTGATGTTTCAGTATCTGTAAGCCCTTATGGGGCCAGGTTAGTTGGCACTGTTGGACTTCCTGAGGAGTTCTTGCCCCCTCCAGTATTTTCTATCACCCACCACCAACCCACTTCTCTGCCTACTGTTAAGCTGTGGGTTAAAGTATCTTTTTTAACCCTTGCTAGATGGAGCTTCTCAGAGAACAGTCATGCTAACATTCTGTCTGCAAGCAGAACTGTACATCATTACTAATGTCAGTGGTTGGCTTTCTCTTATAGGTATGTGTCAGGGTGGATCAGTCATTGGTTGGACATTCCCTCTTTTGTGCTCCAGGTTTATCCCTGCACATCCTATAAGAAGAAACATTTTTGGGTCAGAAGCATTACAGGTGGGTTGGTGAACCCCTCTCTCCACTGGATGTCCCACCTGGATAGGAGGTAGCCACTTAAGTCTCCATGGCCCCTGTAGCTAGTTTCCCCCATATCCTGCCAGGATCTTACTCTATCAAAAGTCTCCAGGTTGTCTAAGAGATGTCCTCCACCCTCGGTTTCCCTTCTCTCTCTCTCTCAGCCCTCTCACCTTCCACCCGTGGTCCTCCCACATCTGATCCTCACTTTCATTGCCCTCTCTCCCTCAGTTCCCTCTCTGTGTCCACTTTCAACATCCATTCTATTTCAATAAGTGTAGATAAAATGAAGGGCAAATAAACAGATGTATGAGATTTTCATAAAAGACCCATTGAGTAACTGTGGTTTGAAACATGGGACAATCCAATTCACAATGCTTTCATGATCAAGAGAAATTTTAATTAGCAAGCAGAACTAAAGCTACAATTTAAACTGCTATTGAGGACTAATTCATAAAAGATGAAAACCTTTTAAACAGAAAAGCTTAAAAGTCACTATCTGCAGGGAGCTTTTTTTGAGGAACCTCAGCATCAAGGACACTTTTATGACATTAAGTAAAAAGGAGAAAAAAGAGTTCATTTCATTATATCAGTGCTATTATTTCCCTGTGAGTAATCCTAAATGTTACATGTGTGTTGGATAGTTTTATGTCAACTTAAACTAGGATCATAGAGAGAAAAGAAAATGTTCTTAATTAAGAAAATGTTTCCACAAGATAAGGCAAACCTGTAGGGTTCTTTCTTATTTCATGGTTGGTGTGGGAGGGCACAGCCAATGTGTGGTGCCATCCCTGGGCTGGTGATCCTGGGTTTTATAACAAAGCAGGCAGAGCAAGCCAGTATTCCTCCATGGCCTCTGAATAAGCTCCTTCTCTCTTCGAGTTCCTGTCCTGAGTTCTTACAATGATAAATAGTGATGTGGAAGGGTAATCCAAATAAAACCTTCCCTCCCTATGTTTCTTTTGATCATGTTGATTAATCACAATAATAACCCTAACTAAGACATCTACCATTCAATTACAAATATTATACTACATAAAATAATTGTATAAATAATATATAATATTTCCTCCGTACATTATAGGTAACGTTTCTTGGCCCACTGACATTAAAATATAAATATTCAGTTGGGTAATTTTCTATTGTGGAAATAGAAACTTACAGTGTACAAAGAACTGAAGGACTTTATAGTATTAGGCATTAGAAATGTCAAAGGAATGGATATGTGTGTTGCTACAGATTTAATTTAAATCATATGAAAAATGTTGCTTTGCTACTTGAACTATTAAAGTTTAAGAAGAATCTGTATTTCAGAAAAAAATAATTGGGGCTGTACCAGAATGATTCCTTATAACCATCTATAAGTCAAGTTCCAGGTAATCTTATGACCTCTTTTGACCTCTGGAAGCACCATGAAAGCACACATGCATACATGCACTCATACATATAAATAAAAAATGAAAAAGTTAAATATGATTTACATTTTTAAAAATTTAAATCATATTTAATTTTTTTCAATTTAAAAAAAATTTTTTTAAATCTGTTGGCGCTTTGACTACTTGTTTTTCAGAACATTGATTAGTCTCTTATCAGAG
>NW_026585964.1:0-3190 GCF_907164565.1 Psammomys obesus
AAGACCCCCCAAAAGACCACCAGGAGTCCACACATGTGGATCTTCATACACAGCTCAAGCTAGGATTCTCAAGACACCAAGGCACTGGTATCCCACTGAGAGCCCTGAGCTCAGGATTGAGGGCAATTTATAGGCCCCAGTCCCCACCACCACCACACCCAAAGCAGGGGAATTCCCACCTGGGAAGTTTCTATTGGTTAAAACATAAAAGGGAATGTCATATTTCAAAATGATTGGCTGAGGGAAGGCTCCAAAATCACAAATGGTTCTGGTTTCCTTTGCCCTCTCTTGCAGGGGAGGCGGAACATCTGGTCTTGGGTTTCAGTCTGAATATCCTGTTCTGTGCCTGTGGGCTGTTGCTACAGGAAAGGGGCAGTTAGCACATTCTGGGGTATTTCCAGGAGTAAGGCTACAGGAACTTTGTAACCAGTCAGGGGCCATCTGGGCCAGTTTCCTGGCAACAGTCTCTCTAGTGGGTGGAAAGCAACTTAGCAAAGCTGGATTGTCCCCTAAGGCTGGACAGACCATGTCTCAACATGCCTGGCATTTTTTTCAGGCATGTGCTTTAAACTTTAATCTAGTAATGCAAAAAACTAATTTTAAACTCGTTGGTCTCGCACATCCAATAAATCTATATAATTTACAGTATTAAATCAATCATCTTCATACCGCCATTTAAAATTCATAGGGCAGAAATAAAAGGAGGTGAGATATACAAACCCTTGGGAGACATCTGAGGTAAAGGCATACTAAAGGAAGTTTTCGGGTCCAGGATACACTGAAAGAACAAACCCTGACTCAAGGAGCTTGCAAGCAACAAAGGGCATTTATTCTGAAGAACTCCAGCGTTTTCCGGCTCCAACCATCACAACATGGCAGCAGCCCTTCAGGGGGTTATGGCCGATTTGCGAGACCCCAAAAGACCACCACCAGGAGTTGAGTCCGTTGCAAAACACGTGAGGATCTTTTTATTACAAGATGGAGCATGGGCTCACACACCTCCACCACTGAAGCAGTGAGAGCCAAGAGCCCCGTGCTCAGGTTATTTCGGCGATTTAAAGATTCCGGTCCCTCCCAGCCCTCCCAAAGCAGGGGGATTCCTGCCTGGCAAACATCTATTGGTCAAAACACAAAAGGGATGTTGCATTTTTGCTTGGCTATAGGAAGGCCGGTTTCCTGGCAACTGTATCTCCAGTGGGCAGGGAAAGAATGCACTAAGGCTAGTAGTTCCCTGAAGGTGGCTGACATAAAATAATAACCAATGATTTTTTTTAATCTTTTGGTCTCTCAAAGGGAGGTTCGTGACCCCGTTTAAGCCAGAGAGGGAAATCCATGCCGAGGCTATGTAACATAGATCAGAACTGGCACAGAGAGCATGTCTGAGTGTAATTATTCCATACTTGGCCAGCAGGGGGCAGGCGCCTACAGAAGGGCTGCCTTGACACTGCCTCTGGCTGCCATATACCTTTAATAATAGTTCAATTTGTGGAGCTGGAGAGGTGGCTCGGCAGTAAAGAGCACTGACTGCACTTCCAGAGGTCCTGAGTTCACTTCCCAGCAAGTACATATAAGGCAAAGGACAATATGTAATGCAATCTAATTTCGTGTTTTTGAAAACTGAGCATACAGAGTGAAAACAGAGCACACCCAGAGAAAACAGAGCACACCCAGAGAAAACAGAGCACAGAGTGAAAACAGCACAAAAGTCACAACATCATACATAAGCAAAACGGAGCGCACATGGGCATGTCAAAGCATACACGGTCAAATCAGGGCACACATATGCATAAGCACACACTCCAGAAAAGGACACAAGCAACCTAGCAAGCCAGCGAGCCCTTTAGCAGCAGCAGAGGGCGCCGGCCGGCCGCCAGAACAGGCAGGGCCCGGTCGTGGGCGCGCGCGCGCGGGCTCTCCCGGTCCTCGCGCCACCCCGGAGACTGCGGGACCGCAAGCCTGGTCGCCACTGCGGGCCTGGTCGCCACAGCGCTGGGCGGATTCGGCCGATGACGGCCTGGAACCTTGGTCCAGACGGAATCTGGTGGCCTGAGGACACATTTTGGGGGATCTGGAAAGACTCCGAAGGCCAGGGAGCGGGAGCGTGTGTTTCCTTTCGGTTCGAATCTCGGTGTGTTTGGGGCGCGGTGGCTTTCCGGCTCCCCATCGGGGGTGGGGGGTGGGGGGTGGGGGATGGGGGTCGGCCGCGGCCGAGGAGGAAGAGGGCCCGGGGAAGGCAGCACCGAGCTGGGCCCAGAGACGAAGAGGGTCCCAGAGAGGGGACACGCGGGGGTCTTTGCCCTCGCGGGAACAGTGCTGCCCCGCTGGCCCCACTCCAGTCTTCAAGCGGTGGGCGCGAAGTTAATGGCTCGCCTGGTGGGCGGGGCCCTGTCTTCCGGGGTTGAACCACACTCCAGCAGAATGCGGGTTCAAGACAGCTGTCCTCAGCCTCAGCCTCAGAAAAACGCGGGATGTGCCCGGCCCTCCATAAGTATCCCACCGCCGGCTTCGGGAAGAAGGGCGCTGAGAAGGAGGCGAGCAAGGCTCCCTGGGCCTCTGGGCTCCCCGTGACTGCAGAGCCCGGGAGGACATCCTTGGTCCCGCCTCGCTCAACTCCCTGAGGAGGCCACGGGGTCAGCTTGACGATGGGCGCTCCTGCCTCCCCCCCAGCCCCACCCTCTCCTCCTCTCCTCAACGATGGCCTCTCCATATGTCTGGCCTGGCTCTGCCCCTCTGAAAGTCTCGGAGAGGCGCTGAACTTGAACATGCGCCAACCACGGTGAGCCTCCATCCTCCAGCTGGCCTCAGGCTGAGTTTGCTCGGGCCACACGTGCTGCCCCATGGTCCACACGGAAAGGGAAAAGGCGGATCCGTGGGCTTCACTCCCAGGAGAGGAGCAGGGCCCTAACGAGAACGAGCAGAAGGGGACGGTTGACACGCTTCCTGCCTCGGGTGTCACCCGGTGGAGTGCTGTGGGAGCCTGAGAGAGAGCCAGGCCCTGTCCTGGGAGAGCTGAGGCGGGCAGACTGGACACCAGAGTCCGTCCATCCGTTTGCCTCTCCTGTGGTCTTCTCGGCACAGTCGGGTCCCAGAGGACCCAACCCAGGTGAGTCACTGGATTCTTCCTCCCGTGATGCCAGAGAGGACCGTGTGTTCTCTCAACCGCGGGGACGCGGAGACCCGGGAGACTGGG
>NW_026585965.1:0-2964 GCF_907164565.1 Psammomys obesus
ACAGGGATCTGATTGGGCGGTTTGAACAAAGCCATTGTTAAGTCACGTACCCGGAACAGGGAAGGCGGGAAGGCAGTGGGTGGAGTCACGCACCCGGAACAGGGAAGGCGGGAAGGCAGATGTGGGTAGAGTCACGTACCCGGTTCTTATCCAGAGTGTTTCAGGCGCCCAACCGCAGCAGATATCCTGCTGTTGGGCATCTGTCCCGCCTTGCCTCTGACACTGCACTGCTCCAGTCTTGTAAAATAGTGTTGACAGCATTATGTTAGGGCTTTATTCTTTCAAGGGAAGAAATAAAGAGAGAAATTAAAGTCTTCCTTGAACTCAATGTAAATGAAGACACAACATACCCAAACTTGTAGGACACAATGAAAGCAGTGCTAAGAGGAAAGTTCATAGCACTAAGTGCCTTCAAGAAGAAATTTGAGACAGCTCATTCAAGCAACTTAATGGCCCACTTAAAAACCCTAGAAAAAGAAGAAGCAGACACACCAAAAAGGAGTAGATGGGGGGCCAAGATGGTGGCACCGGGAGAACACCATGTCTGAGAAGCAGGACAACACACTCCGTACAGTGAGCAGGAGACTGAACTCTAGGCCCTAAATCAACAGCAATCGATCGTGTTTCCCAGGTGAGGGGAGGCTCCCACGGCGTGGGAATCGGTCGGGTCCACTCTCTGCTGCCCAGCCAGAACCCAGAAGAGAACCCAGCTAACTCGGGCTTTGGGTCTCCGAGCTGGTGCCGCAAGCCTGCTTGTCATGATCAATTTCCCAGGCTGATGGGTGGGCACAAGGGGGCCTAAGGCTGGGAGTCCCAGTTGCAAAAAAACCCCACGGGGAAGGAAAGTTGCCAGAATGCTCACGGGTCACCCAGTCTTTCCCAAGAAGGTCTCTCAGACCACTGGTACCTGCCGCCATCACAACTGAGCTCCCGCTGCGGGCGGATAGCAGCTGCGCACCCAGCTCAAAATCCCTACTCCCTCTTCGGAGGAGGCAGGAGGTGTCCAGCAGAATCTGCCACAGACCACATTGTACCCCAACCCGAGATCGGGGCTGAGAAAACCAAATCCTTTCGGGCACTCCCCCAAACGCTGGCCGCCATCACCCTGCCATAGCGGAGCAGAAGGATAAAGAGGCACACAGCAGCTTCACAGTGCCAGAACTCCAGTGCTGCCAGCTGCTCCTAGCAAACAAACTACAGCTCGGGATCTGGGACTGTGGTCATTCTACACGTCCTGAGATTATCCTGGGTCCAGCGCAATAAGGTCTAGCAGCAAGTTCTATCACCGGCGCCCCCCAACCCCCGGCAGAGAAACGCCACTGGCTCAGGGCTCAGGATCAGACTGAGAAGCCCCAACCCCTGCTGGCACTCCCCTGAGAGCACCTCCATAAGCTTGCCCTAGCAGAGGAGAAGATCAGAGAGGAAGGACAGAGAGGCAGCCTGTCAAGGACACAGCACCCTCTCTCCACCCTCTCCTCTTCTCACCTTCCCCTAGCAGAGAAACCCAAGCTCTGGATCTGAGGACACTCAACACTACCCGGTACTCTCTTGGGATCAGCAAACATAGATTCTACCGCTAGGCTGCTTCTGGCAGAGAGATCTGGGCCCGGAATCTGGGATTGAGTACACTCATCCTAACTCTTTCCCGCGCCACCCAGGGACTAGTCAACATAACCCATCCTGGCAGAGGAAAAGGACAAAGAGGCAGCACACAGAAAAGGTGGACACCAAGTCCTGCAGCCACAGTGTCACAGCGCTGACCGTTAGCCTACCCATGCACTTCCCGCAGCAGGACCAAAACAGAGAGTAGTGAGCAAGGGGAACCCCTGTACATTCCAACTGGTCTTGCAAGAAAGTGAGTGAGCCTTCTAGGGAGAGATTGCCCCAGACCCAGGGCCTCTCCACAGAAGCAACCAGACGAGATCCCTGCCACCCACACTCCTAGTGTGGGCATCAGAGGGATTCTTGGGATAGCGACCCCAACATTGAAGTCTCTGCCTTGCAGGTCCACCAGGGTAATCCAGGCAAACAATCCCTGGATCTCAGTCAGAACTGCGTAATAGTGGCTTGCAGGCCACTGCAATAGTCAGAGAATCCGCACATGCACACTGCACCCGCTAAAAGCTCATGTGAATAGCGCCAGCGTCACATTCCTTACTTAGGCAAAACTGAAAACACACTGCACACTCCCAAAGAAGTGAACCTCTCTCATCTTCCTGAAAAAACAGTCCAGAAAACAGAAAGAGAGGATCATAGCCTAAACTATAATCTCTATGAACAACCAGTGAGGATTATAAATAACCAGATGGCTAGAGGCAGACGTAAGAACACTCCCAACAAAAATCAGGACATAATGACCTCACCAACAACCCCACAAACCAATGGACACTTCTGTTCACTAGATATACAAGAAAACGACCTCAAAACTATGTTTCTCCAGCTATTAGAAGCCCATAAAGATGGAATTAACAAAGCCTTCAGAGAAATAGCCAAAGAAATCGAGACTAACCAAGAGGAAACAAATCGTGCACTCAGAGAAATGACCACGAAAATTGAGGCAAACAGAGAAGAAATGCACAAAGCTCTGAAAGAAATGTCCACACAAATGAAGGCAAATAAAGAAGAAATAAACAAAGCTCTCATAGAAATACAGGCAATGATACCCAAAGAAGTAGAGGCACAATTAGTGATACATGGAGAGGAAACGGACAAAAAAATAGAAGCTATCATTGAAAAGCAGGAGTCCAAATTCAAACAGATGAAGGAAATGGTGCAAGACATGAAAACAGAATTAGAATCTATAAAGAAAGCACAAATAGAAAAAACCAGGAGCTGGAGAACATAGAGAAAAGATCAGGCACCACAAAGGTAAGCATCACCAACAGAATACAAGAGATGGAAGAAAGAATCTCAGGAGCCGAAGATACACTTGCGGAAATTGACACATCGCTCAAAGAAAAAATA
>NW_026585966.1:0-3318 GCF_907164565.1 Psammomys obesus
TAATTTTCAAGATTCCAGTAGATTTTCGCCTGGGCCATCAGGACAGGGATATACTTCTCAAGAGTTTCATCATATTCATTCACAGCCTTTATGACAATTTCATCATCTCTGTTATGTCTTGCTTCTTGAACTTGTTTAGTGAGTCTCCGGAGCTGCTCAGTCAGCATGCCAGCTAGCCCATCAAGTTTAACAAAAGCCTCTTCAGGAGCTGTCTGGCAAGTGATCATGGCATCCAAGAAGTCATAGAGGTAGGGTGTGAGGAACTTGTAGGTCAAGTGGGCATTTTCTGCTAGGACATCAGCGGCCAGGTCAAAATACTCATATTTGCAGTACAGCAGCAGCAGGTTGCCAAAGGTCTCTGGGGGGAAGGGGTTCTGCTGGAGCAGAAACTGGAGCTTTTCAAACCCCTCTGTAGGCCTGGCATCCATGTTCATCAGGGCCTGGTTGTGCAGGGTCACGGGGTCCAACTCTTCCTCTGCCCTGGGTGGCATGTCAGTGAGGGCTTCCTGGGCTGCCTCATAGTTTCTGAGCTGGTACTCTATGGCTGCTTTGAGGTTGAAGGCTTCGACCAGAGCAGTCTGGTGGAGGACCACAGTGTTGCCAACACTGCGAACATCAATGCCTTCGGTGGTCATGCCCACACCTAGTTCTGGGTGTTGACGGATGCCTCGCTCAATGATATTGGCGATATGCTTGAGAGCAGGGGCATAATGCCTATTGCTGTAACAAGCTAAAGCCAGGTTGTAAGATACATCAGGCTGGTAGCCAGAAGCCTGCAAAGCTGCAAAGAACTTGCCACAGGCAGCTTCATAGTGTCCCTCCTTGTAGAGCAGACAACCCAGGTTAACTAAACCATCTGGGTCATTCTCCCCTCCACTGTCTTCTCCAGCTTCCCCACTCAGCAGCTGCTCCACCAGGCTCCTGGCTCCTGGCAGGTCCCCCTCGCTGTACTTGATAGCTGCCTGTAGGCGAAGGACCCGGCTATAGAAGGTGGGGTTGTCCAGGAGGAAGGCGACCCGGGTGGCCTCCGGATACAGGCAGGCCTTGTAGAGCGCCTGGGCCTGGTACAGGCGGTACTGCTCGAGCTCGGGGTGCATCTGGCTCAGCTGCTCATAGCACTCTGCAGCAAGCTCGAACTCCTGCAGGCGATAGTAGCAGTAGGCCAGCAGCGACAGCCCGGCGCGGCTCCGGGGGCTCCTCTGCAGCTCTGCGCCCAGCAGCTGGGCCGCCTCGGAGTAGCGGGAGTCGCGGATGAGCCTGTACACCACCGCCGTGAACTCACCGTCGGGGATCTGTGAGCTGCTCAGCCCCGCCATAACTGTCAAGGTTGTTGAGTGTTCTTGTTCCCAGGGCAACAAGCCAACGGAAATGGAAGTCTGAAGAAGGTTCTTAACGTATCCCGGAAGTTGGTTTGTTAGGGAAGAAACTAGCCAGTCTTGGAAAGGAAGCGCCGTTTTGTTCACTTACTCAAACCGAAAGTCTTTTGAACGTAAAGTAGTTTTTTAGTATTTCTCTGTGTTTCTTTGAGATACGGAATCATCGCATCTTGAGTAACAGGTCAAATAATAATGTTGAAAAAACATTACAGCCCAGTTTTCTGACACTCCTGCAAGTATTTCTCTACCTAAAGAGATCATTGTGTGTGTGTGTGTGTGTGTGTGTATATGCATTCCTGTGAACATATAAGCAACTCCTTCTTCCCGGAAGAAAAGAAAAAAGTACTTAATCATAGCAGGGAGGTAATAGAAAGCTGTTGTCGCATTGTGAGAATTTGTTGGGTTTTTGTGTTAAAAACTTTCAAAGCCTTATTTTTTATGTTGTTCTCGAAGACAGACCAAGAATTATTAAGAACAAAAGGACATCATGGAAAAACAAGGGTTAAAGCCCTTTCTGTGTGTAGGAAATGAGGGCTGAGCGCACTGAGTAGCACTCGCCAAGAGCTTCCCCTGAGAGCTATCTGGGAACACTGTGGCCATGAAACTGGTAAAATGATTTAAAAAGAAAGCCCCAAATGGTGTTTATATAATTTCCAATTACATAAATATAATTCACCTATCAATATATATGCCATTAATGTTAGAAGGGACTTTGACAATGTCAAATAGAATAAAATGTATTTCCCTCTGCCAAGATACTATGAGAACCCCAGCATTAATGCCTTCTATTTGCTACACAAGTACAGGAATTAAATATTAACTTTTAAAATTACTTATATTATCAATTGATGCTTAAAGCCCATTATGAACAGTAAAAATATCAGATATTGTTTATTGTCTTCAAGCTACGGCGCTACACTTTTATTTAGGAACAAAATTTCACACTGAAATTTGTACATTCTAAGAAAAAAAATCACTAACAACATGAAAACTTTTGTTAAACACTTCTTTAAAAAATCAAAAACAAAAACTCAAAGAACAACAACAGAAAAAATACTTTAAAAACTCCTAGAAGTGTGCAAACTCCTACACTACAAGTAAAATGATGAGGGTAAACTGAGGCAGAGCACATTACCCCTGGAAAACTTGTAAAGCCCGAACGTAATGTAACTACAGTTCACTGTTGATACACACCCTCCAAGGATGATATAATGTTCACAAACACACTAAAGCACAAAATGAAACAAGGAAAGGACACAGACATTATAAGCCCTCTTGGATGGTTTCCTCCATACAGTCTCTGAAATTTTCAATAAATGCTGCTGGGCTCATTTGGTGAAGTTTCTCATCAGTAGCCGCTATATCTAACTGAATATACATTTAAAGTAAACAATGCACAGCATGCGAAAAGTGTGAAAATGCTAAAGCTGAGGGAGAAAACATAATGCCAAGATAAAACCTTTAAAATAAGTCAGTAGCAGAAATTACTACACATTCCATCCTATGATCTCGTAAACCAAAGCTTTCAGCTGCCTCGACTCATACGTGACCGTGTTCTTCCCAGTGTGCATTCTCTCCTCCTCCAAGGGCTGCTCTAGAACAGCAGGGATGTTCCTGCCAAAAATTTCACAGTGCTCTAGGAACTGGACACATTCTTGAATAACACTGTCACAAAGCACTATCATGTGCTTTGACATGTTTTCTAGTAAGGAAAGGAAGCATCTTTTGGCATAATACCACGTATCAGTTCCTAGCTTTTTATGGTAAGGCTCCAGGCTTTTGATGACCCGAGAGATGCCAAAGTCATAGTTGCCTTTGGCACAGTAAAGGGTTCCTATCACCAAATTCACAATGCAAAGGTGGTAGATTTTCTTGTCTGGGTCATCATAGGACAGCTGTTCTTCCTCCTTTTCAATCTTCCTCATCAGCTCCTCAGCCTCCT
>NW_026585967.1:0-1388 GCF_907164565.1 Psammomys obesus
TGTGTCCCGATCCCTCATTCCCTCCCAGTCCCTCCCTCCCTCATCTCCACTGTGGCCCTTGCCAAGTCCACTGATAGGGGGACCTCCTCCCCATTCATCTGATCCTGTTTTATCAGGTATCTTCAGGACTGGCTGCAAAGCTCTCCTCTGTGGCCTAACAGGACTGCTCCTCCCTTGGGGGGTGGGGAGGCCAAAGAGCCAGTCATTGAGTTCCTGTTAGAAATAGTCCTTGTTCCCCTCACTATGGGAAGCCAATTGGTTACTGAGCTTACCAGAGGCTATATCTGAGCAGAGGTTCTAGGTTATAGTCATACATGGTCTTTGGTTGCATGTCAGTCTCAGAAAAGACCCTGTGCCCAGATATATTTGGTCCTTGTGGAACTCCTATCCTTTCCTCATCATCTTTCTTATGATTCCCTGTACTCTGCCAAAGGTTTGGTCATGAGTCTTTGCTTTGAAAACACTGCTAGTTAGAGTTTTTCAAATGCGCTCAGTAGACTCCTGTCATATGTTCAATGAGCATCCCATCTGTCTTTCAAAACGAGGATTGATATTCTTACCCCATGTCCGCTCTCTTGATTATCTTTTTTAGGTGTATAGATTTCATTATGTTTATCATATCTTATAGGTCTATATAAGTGAGTATATACCGTGTTTGTCTTTCTCCTTCTGGGATATTTCACTCAGGATGATCTTTTCTAGATCCCACCATTTGACTGCAAATTTCATGAAGGAAAGGCATTTTTGATCCCAACATTTGTATCAGGAACTCTTTGTGTGTATGTGTGAATACTCATTGTCTATTTCTGGTTGCAGGTGCTTAGGGGAACATTGTGATGACCCAGTCTCCTGAATTCATGTCCACATCTGTAGGAGACAGGATCACTCTAGGCTGCAAGTCCAGTCAGAGTGTGAGTGGTTATGTAGCTTGGCACCAGCAGAAACCCGGGCAGCCTCCTAAACTGCTAATCTATTCTGCATCCAATAGATACACTGGGGTCCCTGATTGCTTCACAGGCAGTGGATCTGAGACATAATTCACTCTCTCCATCAGCAGTGTGCAGGCTGAAGACCTGGCAGTTTATTACTGTCAGCAGCATTATAGTACTCCTCCCACAGTGCTTCAGCCTCCAACACAAACCTCCTTGGGAGTCTCACCAGCTGCCTGCACCACACACAGCCCTGGCCCTGATCATTTCCCCCTTCTGCCTGAGATCTGCTATGCATGACTAACTGATGCAACCTTCAGTGGAAAATTAATTAAGAGGTGGCCTCCTTTATTCCATATTTTTGGCAACACTGGTGTGTATAGATAACAAAGAGAAGCTAAGTTAAGAGATTTAGAAGTTGTGGTTTTGCACTGAGATGATACAGTGCAACAAGAAGCA
>NW_026585968.1:0-9765 GCF_907164565.1 Psammomys obesus
AACTTCCTGAACAGAACACCAACAGCACAGGCTCTAAGAGCAGCAATCAATAAATGGGACCTCATGAAACTGAAACGCTTCTGTAAAGCAAAGGACACCGTCATCAAAACAAAGCGACTGCTTACAGATTAGGAAAGAATCTTCACCAACCCTTTATCTGACAGAGGACTCATATACAATATATATAAAGAACTAAACAAGCTGAAAAGCAATAAACCAAGTAATCCACTTAAAAAATGGGGAACAGAGCTAAAGAGAGAATTCTCTGTAGAGGAATATTGAATGGCAGAGAAGCACTTAAAGAAATGTTCAACCTCATTAGCCATTAGGGAAATGCAAATCAAAACAACCCTGAGATTTCACCTTACACCCATCAGAATGGCCAAGATGAAAAACTCAAGGGACAACACATGCTGGAGAGGTTGTGGAGAAAGGGGAACCCTCCTCCACTGCTGGTGGGAATGTAAACTGGTACAACCACTCTGGAAATCAATCTGGCGCTTTCTCAGACAACTAGGAATAGCACTTCCTCAAGATCCAGCCATACCACCTAGGCATATACCCAAAAGAGGCGCAAGTACACAAAAAAGACATTTGCTCAACCATGTTTGTAGCAGCTTTATTTGTAATAGCCAGAAGCTGGAAACAACCCAGATGCCCCTCAACTGAAGAATGGATGCAGAAACTGTGGTACGTCGATACAATGGAGTATTAGTCAGCAATGAAAAATAAGGAAATCATGAAATTTGCAGGTAAATGGTGGGACCTGGAAAGGATCATCCTGAGTGAGTTGTCCCAGAAGCAAAAGGACACGCATGGTATATACTCACTCATATAAACATACAACATAGAATAAACCCACTAAAATCTGTACATCTAAACAAACTAAGCAAAAGAGAGGACCCTAACTAAAATGTTCAATCCCCATCCTGAAAGGCAAAGAGGATGGACATCAGAAGAAAAAGAAAATAGGAAACAACCTCGGAACCTGCTACAGAGGGCCTCTGAAAGCCAGAAGAAAACAGGAAACAACCTTGAAACCTACCACAGAGGGCCTCTGAAAGCTTCTGCAGTATAAACTGTCAAAGCAGATGCTGAGCCTGATGGCCAACTGATGGGCAGAGTGAATGGAATTTTATGTAAGAAGTGGGAAATAGTAAGAGCTGGAGGGGACGGGAACTCCACAAGGAGAGCAACAGAACAAGAAAATTTGAACACAGGGAACTTCCCAGAAAATCATACTCCAACCAAGGACTATTTGTGGAGATGACCTGGAACCCTTGCACAGGTGTAGCCCATGGCAGTTCAGTGTTCAAGTGGGTTACATAGTAATGGGAAGAGGGACTGCCTCTGACATAATCTGATTGGCCTGCTCGTTGATCACTTCCCCCTGAGGGGGGAGCAGCCTTACCAGGCCACAGTAGAGGACAATGCAGCCACTTTTGATGAGAACTGATAGACTAAGATCAGAAAGAAGAGGAGAACCTCCCCTATTAGTGGACTTGGGGAGTGGCATGCATGCAGAAAGGGGAGGGAGGGTGGGATCCGGAGGGGAGGAGGGAGGGGCTTATGGGGGGATACAAAATGAATAGAGTGTAATTAATAAAAAAATAAAAAATAAAAAATAAAAAAATACAGTGATAAAAATCACATATCAAATACATTCACATTCAAAGATAAGCCATGAACTGCTATGTTCATTATTTAAAAAGAAGTACTTTCAATAATCCATTTCTTTTTTTTTATAAATTACACTTTATTCACTTTGTATTCCCCCATAAACCCCTCCCTCCTCTTCTCCCAGTCCCACCCTCCCTTCTCCTTCTTCACACATGCCCTTCCCTCAGTCCACTAATAGGGGAGGTCCTCCTCTCCTTCCTTCTGATCTTAGTCTTACAGATCTCATCAGGAGTGGCTGCACTGTCATCATCTGTGGCCTGGTAAGGCTGCTCTCCCCTCAGGGGGAGGTGATCAAAGAGCAGGCCAATCAGTTCATGTCAGAGGCAGTCCCTCTTCTCATTAGTATGTAACCCACCTGGACACTAAACTGCCATGGGCTACATCTGTGCAGGGGTTCTAGGTTATCTCCATGCATGGCACTTGGTTGGAATATGAGTCTCTGGGAAGACCCCTGTGTTCAAATTTCTGGTTCTGTTGCTCTTCTTGTGGAGTTCCTGTCCTCTCCAGATATTACTATTTCCCATTTGTTTCTAATTGATTGATTTCAGTCCTGAGTTTGATTATTTCCAGCTCTCTACTCCGTTTTGGTGTGTCTGCTTCTTCTTTTTCTAGGGTTTTTAGGTGAGCCATTAAGTTGCTTGAATGAGCTGTCTCGAATTTCTTCTTGAAGGCACTTAGTGCTATGAACTTTCCTCTTAGCACTGCTTTCATTGTGTCCCACAAGTTTGGGTATGTTGTACCTTCATTTTCATTGAGTTCTAGGAAGACTTTTATTTCTTTCTTCATTTTGTCCTTGACCCAGCTGTCATTTAGTAGCAAGTTGTTCAATTTCTATATGTGTGTAGGCTTTTTGCTATTTCTGTTGTTGTTGAGGTCCAGCTTTATTCCATGGTGAGCAGATAGGATACAAGGGATTATTTAAATATTTTTGTGTCTGTTGAGGCTTGCTTTGTGATCAAACATATGGCCTATTTTGAAGAAGACTTCATGAGGTCCTGAGAAGAAGGTAAATTCTTTTTTGTTTGGGTGTAAGGTTCTGTAGATGTCTGTTACGTCCATTTGATTCATGAGCTCTATTAGAGACATTGTTTCTTTGTTTAATTTCTGTTTTGTTGACCTGTCCTTTGTTGAGAGTGGGGAGTTGAAGTCTCCCACTCTTAATGTGTGGGAAGCTATATGTGGTTTAAGTTTCATCAATGTTTCTTTTACAAATATGGTTGCCCTTGTATTTGGGGCATAGATGTTCAGGACTGTGATGTCTTCTTGGTGGAATTTTCCCTTGATGAGTATGAAGTGTCTTTCTCTCTCTCTTTTGATTAATTTTGGTTGAAAGTCTATTTTATCAGATATTAGAATGGATCTTCCTCCTTACTTTGAAGAGCTTAAGATAGCCTGAATATAACTCCATTTTGAAATAAAGATCTTGACTGGGAACTGAATTCAGGTACCAGGAAATATCACAGAATGTACACCTGGCAGAAAATAAAGTTAACTCTCCTAGCAACAGCCTCCAGGAAATATAACAGAATAAATGCTTCATAGAAACTAGAGACAAACTCCCTGGCAATAATCAATGGGAATTGGTTGAGAGTCGGGGGGGGGGGAATTCTCCCCAATGTTTCAGATATGGTTTTATAAAAATAGCCATTATGATTATATGCCTTAGCCATTGTGATTATGTGCCTCAGAAAAGGTCACCCTGCCCTGCTAAACTTCACCGAATTCTGTAATGCCAAGGCTTGTGGCCCCCTGCTTGCTGCCATGGAAACCCCTGGCTCACAGACTTTCCCTTTAAAAATCCTGTTCACTCAGAGCTCGGTGTCCCACTTCTCCACTGCTGTGCCGGTGAGACTTGGGTCCTGAGTTTGATCGCTCTCATAATAAAGCTCTCTTGCAATTGCATCGAGTCATCTCCTGGTGGTCTCTGAGGGTCCCGTGAACCTGACATAACAACTTCTTGGGTCCATTTTCTTGGAAAGCCTTCTTCCAGCCCTTTACTCTCAGGTAATGTGTATCTTTGCGACTTAGGTGTGTTTCTTGTATGCAACAGATTTCTGGGTCTTGTTTATGCATCCATTATGTTAGTCTGTGTCTTTTTAGTGGAGAATTGAGTCCATTGATGTTGAGAGAGATTAATGACTAGTGTCTGTTAGATCCTTTGATTTTGATGTTGGCTGTGGTCATAAGTTTGTGTGATTGGTTGCCTTTTGTTTTACTGGAGTGAGGTTAATTATTTCCTGTGTTTTCTTGAAAGTGGCTAGTTTCCTTGTGTGGTATTTTTCCTTCTAGTGTTTTCTATAATGCTGGATTTGTGTGTAGGTATTGTTGAAATTTGTTTTTGTCATTGAATATCTTGTTTTCTCTCTATGAGGACTGAGAGTTTTGCTGTGTATAGTAGCGTGGGCTGACATCTGTGTTCTCTTAGGGTCTGCATGATATCTGTCCAGGCCCTTCTGGCTTTCACAGTCTCTGTTGAGAAGTCAGGTGTGATTCTCATGGGTTTGCCATGATATGTTACTTGGCATTTTTCCCTTGCAGCTTTTAGTATTTTTTCTTTGTTCTGTATACTTACTGTTTTGATTATTATGTGGCGGGAGGATTTTTTTTCTGGTCTAATCTATTGGATTTTCTGTAGGGCTCTTGTATTCTTATACGCCTCTCCTTTAAGTTGGGGCAATTTTCTTCAATGATTTTGTTGAAAATATTTTCTGGGCCTAGGAGGAGGGAATCTTCTTTTTCCTCTATTCCTATTATTCTTAGGTTTTCTTTTTTTTAATGTTGTCTTGAATTTCTTGGACAGTCTGTGTCAGGAATTTTTTAGATTTAACATTTTCTTTGACAGATACATCGATTTCTTCCATTGTATCTTTCACACCTGAGATTGTTTCTTCCATCTCTTGTAGTCTATTGGTTATGCTAACCTCTGTAGTTCCTGTTTTCTTCCCTAAGTTCTTTCTCTCCACAATTTCCTCCATTTGTGTTTTCTTTACTTTTTCCAATTCTATTTTCAGATCTTGAGCCATTTTGTTGATTTCCTTCACCTGTCTGACTGTTTTTTCCTGTTTTTCCTTCAATTCCTTCAGCTGTTTGAACAATCCTCTGTTTCTTTTATTTCTTTCAGTGATTTAAGTATTTCCTTTCTAAAGCCCACAGACTGTTTGGCTGCAACTTCCCGTATTTCTTTACGGATGGACATGATCTGTTTTTCTTTATCTTCTTCTATTTCTTTACGGATGGCCATAATCTGTTTGATTTTATCTTCTTCTAGGTCTTTATGTATTTTATTTGTTTCCTCTGTTATCCTCTTCATGAGCATAGATGTTAGGTCATCTTCTTGAATTTCAATTATGTTGGGGTGTCCAGGCGTACTTACCCCTGAATAACTGGGTTCTAGAGATGTCATATTGCTCTGGCTTTCGTTGGTTTGAGCTTTTATGCTGGCCTCTACCCATTGGGCTATATTAGGTGTTGGGTGTTAGTTTCTGGTGGTTCCTGCAATCCTGTGGTGGAGAGAATCCCCTTGGCAGGAAGATGGTTTTTCCTGAAGGAAGCCTCCTCAGCTTTTTGGGTATGGTCACTGTATGGCCGGTGTTTTTCAGGAGTTGCCACAGCTCATCTCAGATGTAGAGACTTGAGTGGTAACTGTGGTCGCTTTTAGTTGAGAGGGTTCTCCTCTAGCCCTGGGAGAAGTCCTTGGGACAGCTGCCCTGATTCTGGGTTTCTTGTTGTAAATTTAGTGAGCTGATGCTGTAACCTGGGTGTCCCGTGGTTTTGTCAGTTTTGTTAGAGATAACCTGTTGCCCCTTGGAGCAGTATCTGGGGGTTGATTTTGGAGATACCAAGCTTCTGTAGGTCTGAGGTTGGGGCTCTGTGCCCCAGTACCCAAGCAGTTATCTATGGCAGGTGAGTACCGCTCTCCTGGTAACAGCAGGCTAGCTGGTGCACAGCCGATCCTTGGATTGGGCCAGTCTGTGGGACCTTTTCTAGGGATATACTGGGTGATCCATGTCTGTCCCCATTTCCTTCCTTCCCTGTGGGGTTTACTCCTGATAGGGATTCCTAGTCTCTGATGCCCTGGTGCTCACAGCTCTGTCTGTGCCAGAGAGCTGGGTGTGCAGCAAGTCTCTGTGCTCACAGCTGGAACTCAGTTCAGTGATGGCGGCTGGCACCCGCCTTTCTGTGAGACCTTTTCCAGGAAAAGACCGAGTGACCTGTGGTCAGTCATATTCATTCCTTCCCTTTGGGTTTTTCTCAAGACTGGGACCCCCAGTCTCTGATGTTTTTGTGCCCACTGTTCAGCCTGGGAAGGTGATCAGGACACGTAGCCATGTGGCTCTGGTCTGGCAATCTAGTGCCTTCCCGGTTCTGGCTGGGTGACCTGAGAGTGGACCCAACTGATTCCAATGCCATGGGGAATTTCTCTCACCTGGGAAACATGATTGCTGTTGTTTTAGGGCCTAGAGTTCAGTCTCCTGGTCGCTGTATGAAAAATGTTGTCCTGCTCCTCAGTTGCACTGTTCTCCTGGCACCACTCTCTTGTCTCTCCCCCTGTATCAGTTTCTTAACCATCCTCACCTAGATGTAGATAGAGACTGCTGGCTAGGCCTGGATCCCAAGTCCCACATTGTGTTGGTACTGATCAAACAGTAAGTTCCCTTTCCAACTCTCTACATCTGTGAATGGGATCAACCTAAGCTTCCAGTGGGGGACCTCAAGGAAAGGGTGTGTGTGCTTACTGTCACCAAGACATCTGTAGATAGTTCCCCTCTGCAGAATCGGTAGCCAGGCACAGCAGCTTATCCTGGGAATGTTGCTCTAGTCTATTTCCAAGCCCGAGAGTAGCTGTTCTGCTTGCACTAATGGCGTAAGCAAGTGTGCACCTTGTGGTTATTTGCATTGGAGGAGAGCCCACTCTTTTGTGATGTCACCTCGTGTACGTCACACCACAGGTGTTTATGTAGAGTTGAGAAAAGGGCAGGGTCCCCTAAATCTAGACTCTTGGCCCTTAACACTGCTTTGTCAGTCTGGGGCCCAGTTACTGTGATCACAGCAGCTTCATTCTGACTTCTGGACATGGGGAACCCCACTCCTGCTCCTCAGATACACCACTGAAAGCCCCAGTTTGATTTCTGTCCATTGGAACTAAAAATGTCCTGACTGTGGGTGACATACGGTATCAGAGAAGAGCTGTCTAGATTTAACAATGGGCCATGTTGCAGTAGAAGCTGAATTTTCTTTTCCTCTTCCTCCTTCCCACATCTGTGTCACTCTTCCACAAAACTCCAACAGTGTTTCATCATGCTTGCCTGGTGAGTCTCCAGAGCCTGTCAAGTGAGGAGGGCTTGTGACTCAATTTACCTTTTTTTGCTTAGCTAATCTCCCAATTCTTGGGATTGACTTTTGGTTTCTGAGATTTTAGAATAAAAAATGAGTCAGATTTGGAAACTGAACCTTGAACACAAGGGGAGGCAGGGAGAGGAGAGTTGATTTTTCAGTGTTTCTACTCTCTGTGTTGTTGCTTCTCAGCCAGTTGCGATGTGGTACCAGGCCCATGGCATGTCAAGTAAGCATTGGCAGGCTCTCACCCAGGCATGAATACACACAAGCACACAAGAACACGCACACTCTCTCAGACACACATCATAAAATATGTGATCTCAGCCCTTTGGTGGTGTCTGGGTTTGGTTGGCATTTGGTACTCCAGAGTGGAGGCAATGGGGCTTAGAGGAGAGGGGACCATAAATTTGGAGAGGGCATAAGGGAGGATTTGAGGAGGAAGAGCTTAGGTTGGTTCTTTAGGGAGAGTTGGGTTTTAGTGAGGGGACAGTGGAGGAGGAGTTGTGAAATGAGCAAGGTGTCCTCTCAGGGCTGTGTGTAGACAGTGGCAGGTGGAGGCAGGAGATCTGGCTGGTGAGGGGAGCAGACTCTGTCAGGGTGGCTGAGATGCCCCTAGTGCATATCAGGAGGGAGAAAAGCAGGCATTTGCTCTCTTTGTCTACCTAGGCTGGTCCAGAGGAGAGGCGCCCAGGCACACAGCAATAGAGTTTGGGAGTATTCTGGGTGTGAGCTCCTGTGTCAGTCTTCCATTCAATGTGATAGTACCTTGGGGTTTGTGTGCTCTTTTAAAGATGTATAGTTGTAACACAAGTCAGACATTGAGGTTTCTCTCTCTCTCTTTTGTTATTATTTTGCATCTGGAGACAATTTCCTTCAGGCTAAAGGCTGACTCTTGGACTCTCCAGCCTTGACTCCCACCCTCCCCAGCTTTGCTGTTTCCTGTAGAGTTGTAGGCAGGGAGAGAGGCAGGAAAGGGGGTGATGTCTCTGGCCAGCTTCCCTGAGCAGCTCCTGTTTGCAGACTAAGGGACCAGAGGTGACCTCTCTTCTGGGTCTCTACCTCCTTTTATCTTCTAGCTAATCTGTCAGACTCCTCACACATTGTTCTTGGGGGGAAACCCAACCATCCCAAACTATTGTCTATCTACAGAGCCATCTGTCCCTGAGGGGCCTCCTTATCCACTGCATCTTGAATGTTCTTGGCAGCCCAGATGCCAGACTTGATGGCAGTGTCTATCCAGCCATGAGGTAGGTTTGTGTGCTCCCCAGCAAAGTAGATGTGGCCCTCTGGCTGGGAGAGCTGCTTCGAATAGTCCACATATTGGTAGGGTGTGAACTCAGCAAAAGCGCCAAGGGTGAGGGGGTCCAGGGACCATTGCTTGCGCACTGACTCAGGGCACATGCGCTTTAGCTCCTCCTTGGATTGCTGGTGCACTGCGGCCAGGTCATCCAGGATGATATCCACCACCTGGTCATCCTTCATGGAGGTAAAGAACAGGGAATCATCACCCAGAGTGTAAGAGGCCAGCAGCATGCCCTTGCCACCTGGCAGGCTGTGGCTGGGATAGTAGATGAAGCGGGAGGGCCGGTCCGTGATGGAGCTCCCACCTCGTATGCCCTCCTTTTCCCAGAAACGTTCGTTGCACACTAATGCCACCTTGGTGGCACTGGAGTAATGCAACAAGCCCAGGGCATGCGTTTTGTTTGGGGACAGGGGTGGCTGGAAGGTGATGAGGCGTGTGGCCTTGGCTGAGGCAGAGATGATGGCATAGTCTGCTGTGAGGTTCTGCAGTGAAGACGTGGGCCCAGCTGTGCGGTAGGAAACCTCAACCTTTGTTCCATTTCTCACCACTCTTTCTACTTTGGACCCCAGATGGATGGTGCCTGGCTTCAGGATGGCACTGAGGCCATTAGGGAGTTGGTCAAAGCCACCAGTGATCTCTGTAAATCTGCAGGGGGGAGAGGGAAAAATGTGGAGACACTACCAGCTCTGTGTGTCCCAGCCATACTTCTGGTCTGAGAAGGGAAGAACTTATCTCCTGACTCTTGTTTGGACACTTTATAAACATCACCTTCATGAATACACAGCCCCGTGTCAGGCGGAGATTGTTCCCTGAGTGCACCCAACATGGTAAATACCCAACAAACCAGTGCTGGGGACTGGGTTCTTCCTGGCATCAGGTCAGCCTTACTCTGTGCTTTTGGAGTAGAAGATGCTAAAACTCCTCAGCGTCTCCAGGAGGGAGTCATATAATCCGGCATCCTCATTCATCAAGTCCTCGATGAACTGGACTGCTCCTTTGCTTAGGTTTCCTTCCTTCATTAGGTAAGCCTGTGGGGCGAGGGCATCATAGATGCAAGTGTGGGCCATTGGGTAAGGAATACAGGAAGGCTTTAGCAGGGACCTGGGCCCAGCAAGGGTAGATTTGGGTTTGACAGAGGCAAAGGCTTTTGCAGTAGGAAGAGAGCATCCTGGAGGCAGGACACTGCCTCAGAGCCTTTGTTGAGCCCAGAGCCCTGAGTGCACATCTCTACTTCCATCCTGGGGCTTCTCATTTCACTTACCTTGGTGGAGTAAGAGTCATAAAGGGATAGCAGTTCAGGGCAGTTGAGTGGCTTCATGGATTCATTGATCTGCAGAAGGTGAGGAGAGATATGGTCATCAAGCTGGGCCTCCAGGTGTCCAGGACAACTAGGCTGTTTGGAGACAAGGTCACAGGGCAACACATACTGTACATATTTTTAGATT
>NW_026585969.1:0-1028 GCF_907164565.1 Psammomys obesus
GAGGGGCTCAAGGAACATGTCTCTCAGAGCTTACCTGAGACTGCAGTTCTGAATCCTCCCCGCGGTGGGGGGGTCTCCTCAGCACCAACGATGGTCAGTAGCCCGGTGTCCCAGGTTTCGGCACCAGTTGTAGCCCGCGTGATCGTCTCGCCAGCAAGAACGCACACGGACACCAGGATTCTTCTTCAGGAAGCATTTATTCAGCAATAATGAGAAGAAGACCTAGAGCCCCAAAATGGCACTCCTTTTATACCCTAAATGGTGACGTGTTGGTTCCTGATTGTTTACAGCCCATCAGGCCATCTTACATCACTAAGTGAGCCAATCCCAGGCTCGAATTCAGCTTTAGCGCATGTGCATAGGCAGTTGTTTATGATCTCACACACCGGATGCTGGCGCCATCTTGTAATGGCGTTTGCTTCAGGCTCTTTACAAGACATCATTTCAAATATATGTATGTACACACTCTCCTGACTTCCATTGCCCAGTTTCATTAACATGTACCTATGTTGTCATTCAAAGAAAGTTAACAAGTAAATTTCCAATTCTTTTACATTGATAAGTGAGTAGTTAGTACTGTTAGTCAGAAAAATACTAAGGTCATATACAATAAGATGAAAAGTGAATGCACTGGTGGGAGATGCAACAGAAATAAAGGGAGAGGAATGCCATCTTCAGAAGCAGGTATTTGAGAGCAGGCCTGATGGAAGAGATTTGTCAGTTCAAAGTGAAGAGTGGAGCTCTTTACCCATGCATAGGGCTCTGTGTTCATGAGAGGCAGAAGGACTTCAATGCACAAAGCCTGGGAAAGCTCAGCCTTGTAGAAACAAATAAAATGGCTTATTCATAGAGGCCAGCATATAACTGAGACTGCCTGACTTGAGAAGTCTCTCTGTAATTTTGAGGTTAATGCTAAGGGCAATGAGAGCCTGTGAGACAATGGTCACAGTGAAGACAGGTTTTCCCTGGATATATATTAACCAATGTTGTGTTGACACACAAAGGAAGAGAAAGTGTGGAGACTGTTA
>NW_026585970.1:0-6853 GCF_907164565.1 Psammomys obesus
GCTCTGGATTCATTTCCTTGGAAGCGGGTTTTAATGTGCTGTTGAGTCATTTCGTTAGAAGCAGGTTTTTAGATATTAGTTTTCTGTTTTCCTCTCTACGTAGTTAATCAGGCGACACGTATGTGTTTTACTTTACAACAGTGTGCTTTGCTTCTCTCTTTTTTCGTTGAATACAAGTTTCTGTGCTGTACAGTTTAAGATATCACTTTTTGTTTTCTTCTAAACCTAGTTAAATACGTGACACACATGTGTTTCAGATTACAACGTTTTGCATTTCTTTTCGGTTTTTTTCTTGGAAACGGGTTTCTCTGTTCTACACCATCTGATATTAGTTTTCTGTTTTCCTCTCAACGAGTTATCAAGCAACACACACGTGTTTTTTCGTTTACAATGCTATGCTGTTTTCTGTTCTTTCGTTATTTACAGATTATGTGCTGTAAAGTCCGAGATATCACTTTTCTGTTTTATTCTAAACCTAGTTAATTAGGTGATACGTATGTGTTTCAGTTTACAACACTGTGCATTGCGGTTCTGTTCTTTCACAGAAAACAGGTTTCTGTGTTCTACACTCTCTAATATTAGTTTTCTGTTTTCCTTTGAACGTAGTTAATCAGGCGACACATATGCGTTTTAGTCCAAAACGGTGTGCTTTGCTTTACTCTTCTTTCATTGAATACAAGTTTCTGTACTGTACAGTTTAAGATATCACTTTTCTGTTTTCTTCTAAACCTAGGTAAATAGGCTACATGCATGTGTTTCAGTTTACAACCCTGTACATTTCTTTTCGGTTCTTTTGCTGGAAACAGGTTTCTGTGTTCTACACGATCTGATATTAGTTTTCTGTTTCCCTTTCAACGTAGTTAATCAAGCTACACATATGTGTTTTAGTTTACAACGCTATGCTGTTTTCTGGTCTTTCGTTATTTACAGATTTCTGTGCTGTAAAGTATGAGATATCACGGTTCTTTTTTCTTCTAAACCTAGTTAAATAAGCGACACGCATGTGTATCAGTTTACATCGCTGTACATTTCTTCCCGGTTCTTTCGCTGGAAACAGGTTTCTGTGTTCTACACCATCAGATATTAGTTTTCTGTTTTCCTCTCAACATAGTTAATCAGGCGACATATATGTTTTTTACTTTACAACGGTGTGCTTTGCTTTTCTCCTCTTTCATTGAATTCAAGTTTCTCTGCTGTACAGTTAAAGATATCACTTTTCTGTTTTCTTCTAAACCTAGTTAATTAGGGGAAACCTATGTGTTTCAGTTTACAACACTGTGCATTTCTTTTCGGTTCTTTCGCTGGAAACAGGTTACTTTGTTCTACACCATCTGATATTTTCTATTTTCTGATTTCTATTTTCCTCTCAACGTAGTTAATCAAGCTACACATATGTGTTTTAGTTTACAACGCTCTGCTTTGTTTTCTGTTCTTTCGTTATTTACAGATTTCTGAGCTGTAAAGTCTGAGATATCACTTTTCAGTTTTCTTCTAGACTTAGTTAAATAGGCGACACTTATGTGTTTCTGTTACAACGCTGTGCATTTTGTTTCTGTTCTTTCGCTGGAAACGGGTTTCTGTTGTTCTACACCCTCAGATATTAGTTTTCTGTTTTCTTCTCAGCGTAGTCAATCAGGCGACACATATGTGTTTAGTTTACAACGCTATACTTCGTTTTCTGTTCTTCCGTTATTCACAGATTTCTGTGCTGTACAGTGTGAGATATTACTTTTTGTTTTTTTCTAAACCATGTTAATTAGGCAACACACATGTGTTTCACTTTACAACGCTGTGCATTTCTCCTTGGTTCTTTTGCTGGAAACAGGTTTCTCTGTTCTACATCATCAGGTATTAGTTTTCTGTTTTCCTCTCAACGTAGTTATTCAGGCGACACATATGTGTTTTAGTGTACAATGCTATGCTGTTTTCTGTTCTTTCGTTATTTACTGATTTCTGTGCTGTAAAGTCTGAGATATCACTTTTCTCTTTTCTTCTAAACCTAGTTAATTAGGCGACATGTATTTGTTTCAGTTTACAACACTGTGCATTCTTTCACAGGAAAGAATAGTGTTCTACACTATCTGATATTAGTTTTCTGTTTTCCTTTCAACATATTTAATCAGGCGACACGTATGTGTTTTCGCTTACAACGGTGGGCTTTGCTTTTCTCTCCTTTCATTGAATACAAGTTTCTCTGCTGTACAGTGTGAGATATCACTTTTCTGTTTTCTTCTAAACCTAGTTAATTAGGCGACACACGTGTGTTTCAGTTTGCAACGCTGTTCATTTTTTCTCGGTTCTTTCGCTGGAAAAGGGTTTCTACACCATCTGTGTTCTACACCATCTGATATTAGTTTTCTGTTTTACTCTCAACGTAGTTAATCAAGCTACACATATGTGTTTTAGTTTGCAACGCTATGCTTTGTTTTCTGTTATTTCGTTATTTACAGATTTCTGTGCTGTAAATTCTGAGATATCATTTTTCTGTTTTCTTCTAAACCTAGTTAATTCGGCAACACACATGTGTTTCAGGTAATAACGCTGTGCATTTCTTCTCGGTTCATTCATGGAAACGGGTTTCTCTGTTCTACACCATCAGATATTAGTTTTCTGTTTTTCATTCTACGTAGTTAATCAGGTGACACATATGTGTTTCAGTTTACAACGCTGTGCATTGCGTTTCTATTCTTTCGCTGAAAACGGGTTTCTCTCTTCTACACCCTCTGATATTAGTTTTCTGTTTTTTTCTCAGAGTAATCAATCAGGCGACACATATGTTTTTTAGTTTAAAACGCTATGCTTCGTTTTCTGATCTTTTGTTATTCACAGATTTCTGTGCTGTACAGTGTGAGATATCACTTTTCTGTTTTCTTCTAAACCTAGTTAATTAGGCGACACACATGTGTTTCAGTTTGCAACGCTGTGCATTTCTCGGTTCTTTCACTGGAAACGGGTTTCTCTGTTCTAAACATTCAGATATTAGTTTTCTGTTTTCCTTTCAACATAGTTAATCAGGCGACACATATGTGTGTTAGTTTACAACAGTGTGTTTTGCTTTTCTCTTCTTTCATTGAATACAAGTTTCTGTGCTGTACATTTTAAGATATCACATTTCTGTTTTCTTCTAAACCTAGTTAAATAGGCGACACGCATGTGTTTCAGTTTACAACGCTCTGCATTTCTTTTCGGTTCTTTCGCTGGAAACAGTTTTCTGTGTTCTACACCATCTGATATTAGTTTTCTGTTTTCCTAACAATGTAGTTAATCAAGCTACACATATGTGTTTAAGTTTACAATGCTATGCTTTGTTTTCTGTTCTTTCGTTATTCATAGATTTCTGTGCTATACAGTGCGAGATATCACTTTTCGGTTTTCTTCTTAACCTAGTTAATTAGGCAACACACATGTGTTTCAGTTTACAACGCTGTGCTTTTCTTCTCAGTATCTTTCGCTGGAAACGGGTTTCGCTGTTCTACACTATCAGATAGTAGTTTTCTGTTTTCCTCACAACATAGTTAATCAGGCGACACATGTGTTTTACTTTACAACGGTGTGCTTTGCTTTTCTCTTCTTTCGATGAATACAAGTTTCTGTGCTGTACAGTTTAAGATATCACATTTATGTTTTCTTGTAAACCTAGTTAATTAGGCGACACGTATGTGTTTCAGTTTACAATGCTTTGCATTGCGTTTCTATTCTTTCGCTGGAAATGAGTTTTCGTGTTCTATACCATTACATATTAGTTTTCTGTTTTCCTCTCAACGTAGTTAATCAGGTGACACGTATGTGTTTCAGTTTACAACGCTGTGCATGGCATTTCTGTTCTTTTGCTGATAACACGTTTCTTTGTTCTACACCATTAGATTTAATTTTCTTATTCCTCTCAATGTTGTTTATCAGGCGACATGTATGTGTTTTACTTTACAACAGTGTGCAATGCTTTTCTCTTCTTTTGTTGAATACAAGTTTCTGTGCTGTACAGTTTAAGATATCACTTTTCTGTTTTCTTCTAAACCTAGTTAAATAGGCGACACACGTTTTTCAATTTACAACTCTGTGCATTGCTTTTTGGTTCTTTTGCTGGAAACGTGTTTCTGTGTTCTACACCATCAGATATTAGTTTTCTGTTTTCCTCTCAATGTAGTTAGTCAGGCGACACGTATGTGTTTCAGTTTAAAACCCTGTGCTTTGTTTTTCTCTTCTTTCGTTGAAAACAGGTTTCTGTGCTGTACAGTGTGAGATATCACTTTTCTGTTTTCTTCTACATTTAGTTAATTAGGCGACACATATGCGTTTTAGTTTACAACACTATGCATTGTGTTTCTGTTCTTTCTTTTGATACTGGTTTATGTGTTCTACACCATCACATATTATTTTTCTCTTTTCCTATCATCTTACTTAATCAGGTGACACAAATGTGTATTCGTTTACAGCACTGTTCTTTCCCGTTCTCTTCTTTTGTTGGAAATGGGTTTCTGTGCTGTACGGCATGATACATCAGTTTTCTGTTTTCCTCTTAACCTAGTTAATCATTCGACATGTAAGTGTCTTAGTGTACAATGGTATAATTTGTGTTTTTTTTCTTTCATTGAATATGGATTTCTGTGCTCTACAGTGTGAGATATCACTTTTCTGCTTTCTTCTAAACCTAGGTTAATAGGCGACACACGTGTTTCAGTTTACAGTGCTGTGCGTTGCTTTTGGGTCTTTGGCTGGAAACGGGTTTCTCTGTTCTACATGATCAGATGTTAGTGTTCTTTTTTCCGCTCAATTTAGTTAATTTAGGCGACACATAAGTTGGAAACATAACCTGTTTCCAACTCTATGCTTTGTTTTCTGTTCTTCATTATTTAATTTTTTTTGTTCTCTACAGTGTTTTCCTTTAAAACAGTGTGCTTTACCGTTGGAAATAGGTTTTTGTTTTTTGCTTTTTGGTTTTTTCTTTGGAAACAGGTTTCTGAGCTCTACTCAATCAGATATTACTTTTCTGTTTTCCTCTCATTGTAGTTAATCAGGTGACACATATGTGTTTTAGTTTATAACACTATTCTTTGCTTTTCTCTTCTTTCCTTGGAAACGCGTTTTTGTGCTTTAAAGCATGAGATACCAGTTTTCTGCTTTCCTCTCAACCTAAGTAACCAGGCGACACATATATGTTTTAAATTACAACGCTATGCTTTGCTTTTCTGTTCTTTTGTTGAATACGGGTTTCTGTGCTCTACAGTGTGAGATATCACTTTTCTGTTTTCTTCTTAACCTAGTTAATTAGGTGACACACATGTGTTTCAGATTACAACGCTGTGCATTTCTTCTCGGTTCTTTCGCTGGAAACAGGTTTCTCTGTTCTACACCATCAGATAGTAGTTTTCTGTTTTCCTCTCAACGTACTTAATCAGGCGACACGTATATGTTTTACTTTACAACGGTGTGCTTTGCTTTTCTCTTCTTTCGATGAATACAATTTTCTGTGCTGTACAGTTTAAGATATCACATTTCTGTTTTCTTCTAAACCTAGTTAATTATGCGACACACATGTGTTTCAGTTTACAACGTTTTGCAAAGCGTTTTTTTCTCTCATTGGAAACAGGTTTCTGTGCTCTAATCCATCAGATATTAGTTTTCTGTTTTCCTCTCAGTGTAGTTAATTAGGCGACACGCATGTTTTTTAGTTTACAATGCTATGCTGTGTTTTTCGCTTGTTTTGTTGAATACGGGTTTCTGTGCTGTACAGTGTGAGATATACCTTTTCTGTTTTCTTCCAAACCTAGTTAATTAGGCGACACCTATTTGTTTCAGTTACCAATGCTGTGCATTGCGTTTTTGTTCTTCCGTTGGAAACGGGTTTCTGTGTTCTACACCATAAGATATTAGTTTTCTCTTTTCCTATCAATGTAGTTATTCCGGCGACAAGAAAGTGATTTAGTTTAGAGCACTGTTCTTTACAGTTCTCTTCTTTTTTGGAAATGGGTTTCTGTGCTTTAACGGCATGAGAAATCAGTTTTCTGTTTTCCTCTCAACCTAATTAATCAGGCGACACGTATGTTTCTTAGTTTACAACGCTATACTTTGTGTTTCTGTTTTTTCGTTGAATACGGGTTTCTGCGCTCTACAGTTTGAGGTATCACTTTTCTGTATTCTTCTAAACCTACTTAATCAGGCAACACGTATATATTTCTGTTTACAACGCTGTGCATTGCCTTTCTGTTCTTTCATTGGAAATGGGATTCTATGTTTTACAGTGTGAGATATCTCTTTTCTCTTTTCTTCTAAACCTATTTAATTAGAAGACACGTACATGTTTTAGTGTACAATGTTGTGCATTCCGTTTTGGTTCTGTCTTTGGAAATGGGTTACTGTGTTCTACTCAATCAGATATTAGTTTTCTGTTTTCCTCTCAATGTAGTTTATCAGGCGACACGTATGTGTTTTAGTTTACACTGCTATGCTTTGCTTTTCTCTTCTCTCGCTGGAAAAGGGTTTCTGTGCTTCATGACATGAGATATCAGTTTTCTGTTTTCTTCTCAACCTTCTTAGTCAGGCAACACGTATATGTTTCTGTTCATAATGCTGTGCATTGCCTTTCTGGTCTTTCGTTGGAAATGGGATTCTGTGCTCTACAGTGTGAGATATCACTTTTCTGTTTTCTTCTAAACCTAGTTAATTAGGAGACACATATATGTTTCAGATTACAACGCTATGATTTGCTTTTCTGTTGTTTTGTTGAATACGAGTTTCTGTGCTCTACAGTGTGAGAAATGACTTTTCTGTTTTCTTCTGAGCCTAGTTAATTAGGCATCACGTATGTTTTTCAGTTTACAACGCTGTGCATTGCCTTTCTGTTCTTTCGTTGGAA
>NW_026585971.1:0-1354 GCF_907164565.1 Psammomys obesus
GAAACACACCTATGCAACAAAGATAAACACTACCTCAGAGTAAAGGGTTGGAAAAATGTCTTTCAAGCAAATGGTCCCAGAAAACAAGCGGGAGTAGCCATCCTAATATCTAATAAAATAGACTTTCAACCCACGTTAATCAAAAAAGATAAGGACGGCCACTATATTCTCATCAAAGGAAAAATCCACCAAGAGGACATCACAATTTTGAATATCTATGCCCCAAATACAAGAGCACCTACATTCGTAAATGAAACAATATTAAAGCTTAAATCACTCATTGATCCTAAAACCCTAATAGTGGGAGACTTCAACACTCCACTCTCACCAAGGGACAGATCAACTAGACAGAAAACAAATAGGGAAATAAAAACACTTACAGAGACCCTAAATCAAATGGACCTAATAGACGTCTACAGATCTCTTCATCCAAACTCAAAAGAGTATACCTTCTTTTCAGCACCGCATGGAACCTTCTCCAAAATAGACCATATAGTTGGTCATAAAGCAAGCCTCAACAGATACAAAAAGATTGAAATAATCCCTTGTATTCTATCTGACCACCATGGACTTAAGCTGAACCTCAACAACAACAAAAATAACAAACAGCGTACACGCACATGGAAACTGAACAACCTGTTACTCAACGACAGCTGGGTTAAGGAAGAAATAAAGAAAGAAATTAAAGAATTTCTAGAATTCAATGAAAATGAAGGCACAACATACCCAAATTTATGGGACACATTGAAAGCAGTGCTCAGGGGAAAATTTATAGCACTAAGTGTCTGCAAGAAGAAATTCGTGACATCACATACAAACAACTTAATGGCCCAACTGAAAACCCTAGAAAAAAAAGAAGCAGATACACCCAAGAGGAGCAGAAGCCTGGAAATAATCAAACTCAGGGCTGAAATCAATCAATTAGAAACAAATAAAACTATTCAAAGAATCAATGAAACAAAAAGCTGGTTCTTTGAGAAAATCAACAAGATAGACAAACCCTTAGCCAAACTAACTAAAAAGCAGAGAGAATCTATCCAAATCAACAAAATCAGAGATGAAAAGGGTGACATAACTACAGACACAGAAAAAATTCAAACAATCATTAGGTCATACTACAAAAGCCTATATGCCACAAAATTTGAAAATCTAAATGAAATGGACAATATTCTTGATAGATTCCATCTTCCAACATTAAGTCAAGATCAGGTAGAAAGACTGAACAGCCCTATATCCCCCAAGGATATTGAAGCAGTCATTCACAGTCTCCCCTCCAAAAAAAGCCCTGGGCCAGATGGTTTCAGCACGGAATTCTACCAGACCTTCAAAGAAGCGCTCACACCAATTCTCCTCA
>NW_026585972.1:0-1387 GCF_907164565.1 Psammomys obesus
AGATCCGGCTAGTACTTAGCTCTGTCAGTTTAGCAAGCAATAACTGACTATGGAGAGACACACATTCACACAGTGCACCCCCAACAGTTATGAGGAACAGGTTCTCAGTTTCCAGAATAAAGAGAAGAACCTGGCCTTCCAGGGAAAAGAAAACAAGCAAGCAAGCAAACGTTCTCTCAGCACTGCCCACATCGGGAGAAGTGGAGGGAAACTGACCTGGAGGAACTGTCTGAGAGAAGAACTTTCTAAAAATGTTGTTTTGATCAGGAATCTTCTCACAATAGAAAAGTAGCTAAGGTACTATCATTGTCTGGAATGTAGTCCTGTTTTTCTTTATTTATAAAGTTTAAAAAATAGTAAGTGCAAAACAGCACCTAAAATATTCAGTATCATATTATGTAAGTTAAACAGTAAAACACAATATAAATATATTATATATGTTCATTTATGTTTTATAAATATGAACAGACACATAGAAAGCAATTTAATTTACAGCATACAATAAATAAAATGCGACTGAGGGTGTCTGCACTGTGAAATGAAAATGAAATTTTTTAATAATGATATTTACTTCTTTAAATGACCTTGCTCCAGTGCTTGACAAAATTAGCCTTTTAGCAGTAAGTAGCACTTACCATAAGTACTGATTCGCTGCAGTGTTTACTCTTAATTGCGTGTTAGCCAAAATCAGATTTTTTTCATAATGCTTTGACATTTTTCTTTGTCCTTTAATACCTGAAGTCATGTGCACAAATCTATTTTAAGCAAGAATTTATATTCTTATGACAAATTTGATGACTTATAGCTTTTAATTCATAAAAGTTGCAAATTAGGTTAATTTAATTTAAAAATATAACCTCAAATAAATAATATTATTTGTTGATTTCTAATATATTTAGGATTTAGAAAGTATGTGAGAAAATAATGGCTTATGGGAAAGTCTTTCCTTCTTTCTTTTTTTTGCTCCAAATCTTTAATTTTTTAATTTAAAATTTCTTCACAATTTATTCATTGTATATCCTAACTGAATCCCCCTCCCTCAGCTCTCCCAGCCCCATTCTCCCTCCCTCTTCCCCCCATTTCCTTCCCCTGAAAGGGGGAGTTCTCCGCCATTGCCATCTGCCCATAGCTTGTTAAGTCTCATCACAGCTGCCTGGATCCTCTTCCTTCGTGGCCCTGCAAGGCTGCATCATCAGGAACGAGTGATCAAAAAACAGTCAACTGAAGTCATGATAGCAGCAGCCCTGCTCCCCTCAGTCAGGGATCCACATGGAGACTGAGCTGCCCGTCAGGACCCACCTCAGGTCACCCAGAAAACCCCCAGGAAAGGTCCTTCTTAGTGAAGGAATATATAATTTGCTCATGCACAAGAGTTTTCAGCAGAACA
>NW_026585973.1:0-1797 GCF_907164565.1 Psammomys obesus
GCTCTACTGCACTAGAAATCACTTTTCTGTTTTCCATTCAAACTATTAAAACAGGCTACATGTATGTGATTTAGTTTATAACGCTGTGCTTCGTGGTTCTGTTCATTGTTGGAAAATTTGTTTCTGTGCTATACTGTGCGAGATATCACTTCACTTTTCCAGTAAATCTATTAAACGGACGACACATATACTTAGTTTTGAACGCTTTGTTTTGCGTGCGTGTTCTTTGATTGGAAACTTGTTTCTGTGCTCTACTGTGCGAGATATCTCTTTTCAGTTTACCTGTAAACCTAGTTTAGCGGGCGACAGGAATATGATTTAATTTGCAACGGGGTGCATTACGTTTCTTTTCTTTCGGTGGAAACTTGTTTCTGTGCTATATGTGCGAGATAGCAGTTTTCACTTTAATTGTAAACCTAATTAACTGGGTGACACGTATATGATTTAGTTTACAAAAATGTGTGTTATGTTTCTTTTCTTTCGGTGGAAACTTGTTTCTGTGCTATACTGTGCGAGATATTACTTTTCACTAATCCTGTAAACCTATTTAAACGGACGACACGTATATGATTTAGTTTATAATGCTCTGTTTTGCGTTTTTGTTTTTTGTTGGGAAACTTGTATCTGTGTTCTAAGTATGAGATATCACTTGTCACTTTTCCTGTAAACCTAATTAACCGGGCGAAACCTATGATTTAGTTTACAAAGCTGTGATTTGCGTGTCTATTCTTTGATTGGAAACTTGTTTCTGTGCTATACTGTGGGAGATATCACTTTTCACTTTTCCTGTGAACGTAGTATAGCAGGCAACATATATATGATTTAGTTTTAAAAGCTGAGCTTGCATTTCTGCTCTTTGATTGGAAACTTCTTTCTGTGCTGTACAGTGTGAGATATCACTATTCAGTTTACCTGTAAACCTAGTTGATTTAGTTTACGACAATGTCCTTTACGTTTCTTTTCTTTCGGTGGAAACTTTTTTCTATGCTGTACAGTGTAAGATATAACTTTTCAGTTTTCCTGTAAACCTAGTTGAGCAGGCAACAACTTTGTGATTTAGTTTACAATGCTGTGCTTTGCCTTTCAATTCTTTCGATAATACGGTTTTATGAGCTCTACTGCACTAGAAATTATTTTTCTGTTTCCATTCAAACTATTTAACCAGGCTACACGTATGTGATTTAGTTTTAAACGCTGTTTTGCGTTTCTGTTCTTTGATTGGAAACTTGTTTCTGTGCTCTACAGTGCAAGGTATCACTGTACACTTTTCCTGTAAACCTAATTGAGCAGGCGACACATATGTGATTTAGTTTACAATGCTTTTATTTTCTTTTCTCTTCTTTGGTAGGAAACTTGTTTCTGTGCTGGACAGGTTGAGATATCACTAGTCAGTGATACCTAATGGAGCATGCAACACATATGTGATTTAGTTTACAATGCTGTGCATTCTATTTTTGTTCTTTCTTTGGAAACTTGTTTCTGTGCTGATATCACTATCAGCTGATATCACTATAAGCTGATATCACTTGTTTCTGTGCGAGATATCACTATTCAGTCTTGCTGTAAACCTAGTTGAGAGCGCGAAACGAATGTGATTTAGTTTACAATAGTCTGTTTTCGCTTTCTGTTCTTTGGTAGGATACTTGTTTGTGTGCACTAGATTGCCAGATATAACTTAAGTTTTCCTGTAAACCTAATTGAGCGGGCGACAGCTTTGTGATTTAGTTTACAACGCTGTGCTTTACGTGTTTGTTCTTTGATTGGAAACTTGTTTCTGTGCTCTACAGTGCGAGATAT
>NW_026585974.1:0-1502 GCF_907164565.1 Psammomys obesus
TGCGAGATATCACTTTTCACTTTTCCTGTAAACCTAATTGACCGGGCAACACCTATGTGATTTAGTTTACAATGCTGTGCTTTCGGTTTCTGTTCTTTCGATAATACGGGTTTATGAGTCTACTGCACTAGAAATCAATTTTCTGTTTTCCATTCATACTATTTAACCAGGATACACGTATGTGATTTAGTTTACAACGCTGTGCTTTGCGTTTCTGTTCTTTGTTGGGAAACTTGTTTCTGTGCTATACTGTGGGAGAAATCACTTTTCACTTTTCCTGTAAACCTAGTTTACCCGGCCACACTTATATGATTTAGTTTTTTATTTTATTTTATTTTATTTTTTCTTATCAGTTACATTTTATTAACTCTGTATCCCAGCCGTGTCCCGATCCCTCATTCCCTCCCAGTCCCTCCCACCCTCCCTCCTCTCCACCGTGCCCCTTGCCAAGTCCACTAATAGGGGGAACCTCCTCCCCATTCATTTGATCCTGTTTTATCAGGTATCTTCAGGACTGGCTGCAAAGCTCTCCTCTGTGGCCTAACAGGACTGCTCCTCCCTTGGGGGGTGGGGAGGCCAAAGAGCCAGTCATTGAGTTCCTGTTAGAAATAGTCCTTGTTCCCCTCACTATGGGAAACCAATTGGTTACTGAGTTACCACAGGCTACATCTGAGCAGAGGTTCTAGGTTACATTCATACATGGTCCTTGGTTGCAGGCAAATGGTGGGACCTAGAAAAGATCATCCTGAGTGAAATATCCCAGAAGGAGAAAGACAAACACAGTATATACTCACTTATATAGACCTATAAGATATGATAAACATAATGAAATCTATACACCTTAAAATGATAATCAAGAGAGCAGACATGGGGTAAGATTATCAATCCTCGTTTTGAAAGACAGATGGAATGATTTAGTTTTAAACGCTGTGTTTTGCTCTTCTATTCTTTGATTGGAAACTTGTTTCTGTGCTATATTGTGCGAGATATCACTTTTCACTTTTCCTGTAAACCTATTTATAAGGACGACATGTATATGATTTAGTTTTAAAAGCTGAGCTTTGCGTTTCTGTTCTTTGATTGGAAACTTGTTTCTGTGCTGTACAGTGTGAGATATCACTATTCAGTTTACCTATAAACCTACTTTAGCGGGTGACACGTATATGATTTATTTTACAACAATGTGCATTACGTTTCTTTTCTTTCAGTGGAAACTAGTTTCTGTGCTGTACAGTGTAAGATATAACTTTTCAGTTTTCTTGTAAACCTAGTTGAGCGGGCCACGCTGATATGATTTAGTTTACAATAATGTGCATTACGGTTCTTTTATTTTGGTGGAAAGTTGTTTCTGTGCTCTAGGGTGTGAGATACCACTTTTCAGTTTTCCTGTTAGTATAATTGTGCAGGCGACACGTATATGATTTAGTTTTAAAGCTGAGCTTTGCCTTTCTGTTATTTGATTGGAAACTTGTTTCTGTGCTCTACAGTGCGAGATATCACTT
>NW_026585975.1:0-1426 GCF_907164565.1 Psammomys obesus
GTGCTATACTGTGCGAGATATCACTTTTCACTTTTCCTGTAAACCTAATTAAACGGGCAACACAAATATGATTTAGTTTACAACGCTGTGTTTTGTCTTTCTGTTCTTTGTTTGGAAACTTGTATCTGTGCTCTATAGTGGGAGATATCACTTTTCAGTTTTCCTGTAAACCTAATTACGCGGGCGACACATATGTGATTTAGTTTACAATGCTGTGCTTTGCATGTCTGTTCTTTGATTGGAAACTTGTTTCTGTCCTCTACATTGCGAGATATCTCTTTTCACTTTTTCTGTAAACCTAATTGAGTGGGCGACACATATGGGATTTAGTTTACAACTCTGTGCTTTGTGTTTCTGTTCTTTGGTTGGAAACTTGTTTCTGCACTCTACATTGCGAGATATCACTTTTGAGTTTTCCTGTAAACCTCTTCGAACGGTCGACACCTATGTTATTTAGTTTACAATGCTGTGCTTTGCGTTTCAGTTCTTTTGATAATATGAGTTTATGAGCTCTACCTCACTAGAAATCACTTTTCTGTTTTCTCTTCAAACTATTTAACCAGGCTACACTTACATGATTTAGTTTACAAGGTTTTGCTTTATGTTGATTTTCTTTCTGTGGAAATTTGTTTCTGTGCTCTCCTGTGGGAGATATCACTTTTCACTTTTCCAGTAAACTTAAACGGGCGACACCTATGTTATTTAGTTTACAATGCTGTGATTTGTGTTTCTGTTGTTTGATTGGAAACTTGTTTCTGTGCTAAACAGTATGAGGTATTACTTTTCACTTTTCCTGTAAACCTAGTGAACCGGGCGACCTCTATGTGATTTACGTTACAACGCTCTGATTTGCGTTTCTGTTGTTTGATTGGAAACTTGTTTCTGTGCTCTACAGTGCGAGATATTACTGTTCACTTTTTCTGTAAACCTAATTGAGCAGTTTACACGTATGTGATTTAGTTTACAATGCTGTGCTTTGCCTTTCAGTTCTTTCGATAATACAGGTTTATGAGCTCTACTGCACTAGAAATCACTTTTCGTTTTTTCATTCAAACTATTTAACCAGGCTACACGTATGTGATTTAGTTTACAACGCTGTGCTTTGCATTTCTGTTCTTTGGTTGGAAACTTGTTTCTGTGCTCTACCTTGTGAGATATCTATTTGAGTTTTCTTGTAAACCTAGTTGAGCGGGTGACACCTATGTGATTCATTTTACAATGGTGTGCTTTGCATTTCTGTTCTTTTCTTGAAAACTTGTTTCCGTGCTATACAGGGCAAGATATCACTTTTCTGTTTTCCTGTAAACCTAATTAACCTTGCGACACCTATGTGATTTAGTTTATGATGCTTTGTGTTTCATTTCTTTGTTTGGAAACGAGTTTATGAGCTCTACTGCACTAGAAATCACTTTTCTGTTTTCCATTC
>NW_026585976.1:0-1338 GCF_907164565.1 Psammomys obesus
AACTTGTTTCTGTGCTATACTGTGCGAGATATCACTTTTCACTTTTCTTGTAAACCAATTTAAACGGACGACACGTATATGATTTAGTTTATAACGCTCTGTTTTGCGTTTCTGTTCTTTGTTGGGAAACTTGTATCTGTGCTCTATAGTGCGAGATATCACTTGTCACTTTTCCTGTAAACCTAATTAACCGGGTGACACCTATGTGATTTAGTTTACAACGCTATGATTTGCGTGTCTGTTTTTTGATTGGAAACTTGTTTCTGTGTTCTACAGTGCAAGATATCACTTTTCTGTTTTCCAGTAAACCTAGTTGACCAGGCGACACATATGTGATTTAGTTTACAATGCTTTTCTTTTCTTTTCTATTCTTTGGTAGGATACTTGTTTCTTTGCTAGATAGTTTGTGATATCAATAGTCAGTTTACCTGTAAACCTAATAGAGCGCATAACACGTATGTGATTTAATTTACTACGCTGTGCATTTTATTTCTGTTCTTTCTTTGGAATCTTGTTTCTGTGCTGATATCACTATCAGCTGATATCAGCTGATATCACTTGTTTCTGTGCGAGATATCACTATTCAGTCTTGCTCTAAACCTAGTTGCGAGTGCGAAACGAATGTGATTTAGTTTATAATGTTATGTTTTCGCTTTCTGTTCTTTGGTAGGATACTTGTTTGTGTGCTCTAGAGTGCGAGATATAACTTATCACTTTTCCTGTAAACCTAATTGAGTGGGCGACACCTATTTGATTTAGTTTACAATGCTGTGCTTTGCCTGTCAGTTCTTTCGATAATACGGGTTTATGAGCTCTACTGAACTAGAAATCACTTTTCTGTTTTCCATTCAAACTATTTAAACAGCCTACACGTATGTGATTTAGTTTACAAAGCTGTGCTTTGCGGTTCTGTTCTTTGTTGGGAAACTTGTTTCTGTGCTATACTGTCCGAGATATCACTTCACTTTTCCTCATTTAAACGGACGACACTTATATGATTTAGTTTTAAACGCTGTGTTTTGCGTGTGTGTTCTTTGATTGGAAACTTGTTTCTGTTCTCTACAGTGCGAAATATCACTTTTCAGTTTACCTGTAAACCTAGTTTTGCGGGCGACACGTATATTATTTAGTTTACAACGTTGTGCATTACGTTTCTTTTCTTTCGGTGGAAACTTGTTTCTGTGCTCTACAGTGCGAGGTATCACTTTTCACTTTAACTGTAAACCTAATTAAATGGGTGACATGTATATGATTTATTTTACAACAATATGCGTTACGTTTCTTTTATTTCGGTGGAAACTTGTTTCTGTGCTATACTGTGCGAGATATCACTTTTCA
>NW_026585977.1:0-1027 GCF_907164565.1 Psammomys obesus
AGAAATCACTTTTCTGTTTTCCATTCAAACTATTTAACCAGGCTACACGTATATTATTAAGTTTACAACGCTGTGCTTTGCATGTCTGTTGGTTGAAATTTGTTTCTGTGCTCTACAGTGTGAGATATCACTTTTCACTTTTCCTGTAAACCTAATTGAGCAGGCGACACACATGTGATTTAGTTTACAATGCTGCGCTTTGCCTTTCAGTTCTTTCGATAATACGGGTTTATGAGCTCTACTGCACTAGAAATCACTTTTCTGTTTTCCATTCAAACTATTTAACCAAGCTACATGTATGTGATTTAGTTTACAAGGCTGTGCTTTGCGTTTCTATTCTTTGGTTGGAAACTTGTTTCTGTGCTCTACATTGCGAGATATTACTTTTCACTTTTCCTGTAAACCTAAGGAAACGAATGACACGTATATGATTTAGTGTTGAACGCTGTGTTTTGCGTTTCTCTTCTTTGTTGGAAAACTTGTATCTGTGATCTATAGTGTGAGATATCACTTGTCACTTTTCCTGTAAACCTAATTAACCGGGCAACATCTATGTGATTTAGGTTACAATGCTGTGATTTGCGTTTTTGTTCTTTGATCGGAAACTTGTTTCTGTGCTGTGCAGTGTGAGATATCACTTTTCAGTTTTCCTGTAAACCTAGTTTAGCGAGCGACACGTATATGATTTAGTTTACAACAGTGTGTGTTACGTTTCTTTTATTTCGGTGGAAACTTGTTTCTGTGCTATACTGTAAGAGATATCTCTTTTCACTTTTCCTGTAATCCCAATTAAACGGGCAACACATATATGATTTAGTTTACATCTCTGTGTTTTGTCTTTCTGTTCTTTGTTTGGAAACTCGTATCTGTGCTCTATAGTGAGAGATATCACTTTTCAGTTTTCCTGTAAACCTAATTGAGCGGGCGACACCTTCGAGATTTAGTTTACAATGCTGTGCTTTGCGTGTCTGTTCTTTGATTGTAAACTTGTTTCTGTGCTCTACATTGCGAGATATCACTTTTCACT
>NW_026585978.1:0-2620 GCF_907164565.1 Psammomys obesus
TGTAAACTTGTTTCTGTGCTCTACATTGCGAGATATCACTTTTCACTTTTCCTGTAAACCTAATTGATTGGGCGACACCTTTGTGATTTAGTTTACAATGCTGGGCTTTGCGTTTCAGTTCTTTCGATAATACAGGTTTATGAGCTCTACTGCACTAGAAATCACTTTTCTGTTTTCCATTCAAACTATTTAACCAGGCTACATGTATGTTATTTATTTTATAATGCTGTGCTTTGCGTTTCTGTTCTTTGGTTGGAAACTTGTTTCTGTGTTATACTGTGAGAGATATCACTTTTCACTTTTCCTGTAAACCTAATTATACTGGCAACATGTATATGATTTAGTTTACAACGCTATGTTTTGCGTTTTTGTTTTTCATTGGGAAACTTTTATTTGTGCTCTATAGTGCGAGATATCACTTGTCATTTTCCTGTAAACTTAATTAACAGGGCGACACCTATGTGATTTAGTTTACAAGGGTGTGCTTTGCGTTTCTGTTCTTCGGTTGGAAACTTGTTTCTGTGCTCTACAGTGCGAGATATCACTTATCACTTTTCTAGTATACTTAAACAGGCCACTTGTATGTGATTTAATGTACAACGCTGTGCTTTGCGTTTCTGTTCTTTGGTGGGAAACTTTTTTCTGTGCTGGACAGTTTGAGATAACTCTAGTCAGTTTTCCTGTAAACCTAATGGCATGTGCGTCACATATGTAATTTAGTTTACAACGCTGTGCATTCTCTTTCTTTTCTTTCTTTGGAAGCTTGTTTCTGTGCTGATATCACTTGCTTTTGTGCGAGATATCACTATTCAGTTTTGCTGTAAACCTAGTTGAGAGTGCGAAACGAATATGATTTAGTTTACAATGCTCTGTTTTCGGTTTCTGTTCTTTGGTTGGATACTCGTTAGTGTGCTCTAGAGTGCGAGATATAACTTTTAAGTTTTCTTGTAAACCTAATTGAGTGGGAGACACCTATGTGATTTAGTTTACAATGCTGTGCTTTGCATTTCTGTTCTTTGGTGGGAAACTTGTTTATGTGCTCTACAGTGCGAGATATCACTTTTCAGTTTTCCTGTAAACCTAGTTGAGCAGGCGACACGTAATATGATTTAGTTTACAAGGCTGTGTGTCACGTTTCTTTTATTTCGGTGGAAAATGTTTTCTGTGCTATACTGTGCGCGATATCATTTTTCACTTTTCCTGTAAACTTAAATGGGTGAATTGCATGTGATTTTGTTTACAACGCTGTGCTTTGCATTTCTGTTCTTTGGTGGAAAACTTGTTTCTGTTCTGGACCTTTTGAGATATCACTAGTCAGTTTTCCTGTAAACTTAACTGAGCGGGCGACACGTATGTGAGTTAGTTTCCAACGTTTTTCATTTTATTTCTGTTCTTTCTTTGGAAACTTGTTTCTGTGCTAATATATATCATTATCAGCTGATAACACTTGTTTCTGTGCCAGATATCACTATTCAGTCTTGCTGTAAACTTAGTTGAGAGTGCGAAACGTATATGATTTAGTTTACAATGCCCTGTTTTCGGTTTCTGTTCTTTGGTTGGATATTTGTTTGTGTGCTCTAGAGTGTGAGATATAACTTTTAAGTTTTCCTGTTAACCTAATTGAGTGGGGGACACGTATATGCTTTAGTTTACAAAGCAGTGGTTTGGATTTTTGTTTTTTATTTGGAAACTAGTTTCTGTGCTCTACAGTGCGAATTATCACTTTTCACTTTTCTTGTAAACCTAATTAAGCAGGCGACACATATTTGATTTAGTTTATAAAGTTTTGCTTTACATTTCAGTTCTTTCGATAATATGGGTTTATGAGCAATACTGCACTAAAAATCACTTTTCTGTTTTCGATTCAAACTATTTAACCAGGCTACATATATATGCTTTATTTTACAACACTGTGCTTTGCATTTTTGTTCTTTGGTTGGAAACTTGTTTCTGTGCAAAACAGTGCGAGATGTCACTTTTCAGTTTTCATTTAAACCTAATTAACCGGCGACACCTATGTGATTAAGTTTAAAATTCTGTGCTTTGCATTTTTGTTCTTTCGTTGGAAACTTGTTTCTGTGCTCTACATTGTGAGATCATTTTTCTGTTTTCCTATAAACGTAGTTGAGTGGGCGACACGTATATGCTTTAGTTTACAAAGCTTTGCTTTGGGTTTTTGTTTTTTGGTTGGAAACTTGTTTCTGTGCTCTGCAGCGTGAGATATCACTTTTCAGTTTTCCTTAAAGATAATTTAGTGTGTGACACATATGTGATTTAGTTTACAACACTGCTTTGCGTTTCAGTTCTTTCTTTTGAAACCAGTTTATGAGCTCTACTGCACTAGAAATCACTTTTCTGTTTTCCATTCAAACTATTTTACCAGACTACATGTTTGTGATTTAGTTTACAACACTGTGCTTTCCGTTTCTGTTCTTTGGTGGGAAACTTGTTTATGTGCTCTACAGTGCGAGATATCACTTTTCAGTTTTCCTGTAAACCTAGTTGAGTGGGCGACACTTATATGATTTAGTTTACAAGGCTGTGTTTCACGTTTCTTTTCTTTCGGTGGAAAATTGTTTCTGTGCTCTACAGTGCGAGATATCACTTTTCACTTTTCCTG
>NW_026585979.1:0-3574 GCF_907164565.1 Psammomys obesus
ATCTATCTATCTATCTATCTATCTATCTATCTATCTATCTATCTATCTATCATCTATGTATATATACACATATACATATATATTTATGTACAGATATCTATAGGTATATAGATTGTGCTTTTGATATGTAGATATTTCACTTAAACATCTACAATATGATTATCCAATGAGATATTTATTGAACAGAAATTATTAAGCTTTTGTTACAGTGATAGACTTTGAGTATCGAGGATGGAAAACACAGCTAAGATTATTCTCATGAGGCCAAAACTGGAGAGACACCATAGTTAAGGTAATAAGATCTCACAATGTTTAGTAAAGAAGTACATCATGAAAAACACTACAAATTTTCACAAATTTGATATCCATTTTAATTATTCACCTAACTTAAAAATAAATATAAGTTTAAATTTTTACTCAAATAAAAGGAACAATTTATAAAAATGTGAGATAAAATGTCATTTTGAATATGTGAAATTTTAATTATTTTAGTAATATTATAAATTTTGGGGGCTGGGTTGCTTAACAGTTAAATTTATTGCTGTATAAGAGGACTAGAATTCAGGTGCCACTATAACCACTTACATCTGATAGGTCACAAATACATGTAAATCCAGCTTCGAGGAATTTGATGTCCCCCTCTAGTCTCCAAGAGTACCTCCCCACCAAGCACATATACTTTTAAATACATACACATAAAAGTACAAAAATCTTGTTAACTGTTTAATATTCCACTAAGCATATAAAATAATTTTATTTTTCAGTCATCTGTGAACATGTAGGCTCATTCATGACTTATGTATTGTGAACATCTAGATACACTATCGAGAGTGGTGAGAAAACACAATGGCTATGAATATCTTGGGAAAGAAAGGTCTATTTCAGTTTACAGCTTCAAGTTATCTCCTTTGTTAAGGGAATTAAAGTTATCTCCTTTGTTAAAGGAATCCTTTGTTAAGGGAACAATTCCTTTGTTAAGACAAAACTCAAACAGGGCATGGATCTGGGGACAGCAATTGGTGCAGGGACCATAGAGGAATGGTGCTTACTGGCTGGCTCTCCAGCCTGCTTCTTTTCAAATATTTACAGGGACCACCAACCCACTAGTGCCCCACCCAGACTGATCTGGTTCTCCCACATAAATTATCTATAAAATATACCACTGGATTGTGCAAAGTGGGGACAGTTCCTCAATCGAATTTTATTCTTCCTTAATGACTCTCTCTTGCTTCATGCTGCCATAAAATTAACCAGCACACATAGGCATATAAACTGTAAGTTGGGTTTCTTTGACTGTATCAAGTGTTACATGAGGAGTATTGTAGATTTATTCAGCTATAATCCAGTAGTTCTACCTGTAAAAGTAACTGTTATTCACCAGATATAATTGTCATCTTGGGGCTTGCTGCTGATTAGCTGGACTTTTTCTGTGTTTGTTTGTTTGTTTGTTTTTGTTTTTTTTCTGACTCTGTCCTGTTGGCTCAACTTAGCAGTTTTGGCTCAAACTCTTTTCCAAGTTGACTGATTCAATATAGCTACTCTTAGCTTCTCACTGAATTGCTCCACTTGGCTTCAAACTAATTCTAACAATTTGTTTTATTCTGGCTCCTTTTCATCCTCTGGCTTATTTTTATCAAATCTTTGATGTTCGCCTTGTCTGTCCGTCAATTAGACAACATTGTTTGAGATTAAAGCTGTGTACTAAGGAAGTGTCTGTATTCCAGCCAGATCACACAGACCTAGAAAGTGTTTGGGTGCAATCAGAGCAACTATGTTGCTGGAATAAAATTCCTGTGTATCTACCATTGGTATTTTGGAAATTCTTCATGTATTTTCATAAGGGCTGCACTAATCTTCATGCACACTTACAGTGTAGAGGGTACATTCATGCCACAGTATCTCCTGAACTTGTTGGGTTTTGTTATCTTGATTATAGCTTTTCAGGGTGAGATAAAGGGAATGTGTGTGGTCCTTTAGATTGTTTGTTTGCATTCAAATGGATGGAGATATTGAGTGGTTCTTCATGCACAAGTTTTGTATTTATTTCTTCTCTAAAAATGCATTTAGTCCATTTGCAATTTATTAGTGGTGTGCTTCTATGTAATTCACTATTTGGAACTTTATAAAAGAACTTCATTATTGAATCTGAACAAAATTCTTAATAATGCTATTTTAAACAAGCTTACAGTATTTATGATATAGAACTGTAGTACTAAATAAAAGAATTAATTCTAAGATTTTTTTGTTGTTTCTCTCATCAGATAAAAGGAAAGAAAAAGCAAACCCTGCAAGTTCACCAATTCTATCATATTTTACAAATATTTAAATGTTTTGAAGCTAGTTTTCTTTCTAATATTGAATAGGACTTTACTTATTTATAGATGTCTTTATAAGCCATTTCCAATGCCTTATAAATGACTCCAATATCAGAAGACCTATATTTTCATATATAAGTTAAGGGCTGAAAGATAGGGCAAATGGCTACAAAATGTCAGTACCTGGATTTGACACAACTAATAAAATGATAATTTAACAACTGTAATTATAGCACTGGACACAAACAAGTCTCTATATATCAACAATAAATCAAGGAAGACAGAGGCACTAATGAGTCTCTACACTTTACCACTGTTTCATTCATCATTTACAGGCTCCAGTAGTGAGGAACAACTTCGTTTACATATATACCCTTGAGGAGCTCACAAGGCTCTCGTGAACAGCTGTAAACACATATTCACGTTAATGGCCCTGGATAGTGTTTTTGGCTACCAAAGCAAAATAATCAGTCATGTACCTGAAGGAGAGATACATGGAGAGGAGGAAGTTTGACATGGGTGATGAGAGGTAGAGTGATAGTTATGTATGATGTACATTACAAATTATGTAAGATGTGAATAAATTAAAAGAGAGCTTATTTTATGGAATTTGAAATATTACATTTACTGTCTTACGTTCATAGTCTCTTCTCCGCTCCTTGTTTTGTTTGAAACAAGGAAAAGGATGAATAGCTTAGAATATATGTGTCTGTACAGTAGGAAAGGTAAGTGGTAGAGGACAGATGTCTGCAAATGCTCATCATGTAGAAGAATGTATTAAGATGGAAGTGCAGAATGAATCTATGCCCCATCAATCAGTATTTACAAAACCTCTTACAATCATATTAATCTAAATTTTATAATATATTTAAAGTGTTAACTATGTGCTAAATTTATATACATGAATATGAACACTTTCCAAAAATCATGTTTAATTGGGCATATAAATAATAAAGTTTGACAAAAATATGTTGTGTAGGATTATATATTATATTATATTATATTATATTATATTATATTATATTATATTATATTATATTATATTATATTATATTATATTATATTATATTATATTATATTATATTATATTATATTATATTATATTATATTATATTATATTATATTATATTATATTATATTATATTATATTATATTATATTATATTATATTATATTATATTATATTATATTATATTATATTATATTATATTATATTATATTATATTATATTATATTATATTATATTATATTATATTATAT
>NW_026585980.1:0-6632 GCF_907164565.1 Psammomys obesus
CTTTTCTTTTCTTTTCTTTTCTTTTCTTTTCTTTTCTTTTCTTTTCTCTCCTCTTCTCTTCTTTTCTTTTCTCTTCTCTTCTTTTCTTTTCTTGTCTTTTCTTTTTTCATTTCATTTTTTTCTTTCTCTCTCTCTCTCTTTTTTATAGTGTTTGTAGGCAATGTAGCATCATTTTTGACCTTTTCTGTTATTGGTGGCCTTACATATATGACTAAGGAACATGGGAGAGAGGGGTTGAGTTGTAGCCTACATGAGTAAGCGTGTTTATAGAAGCAGAAAGTTGAGGTGAGAAATTTCATCACTATTTGTTTCTAACTAAAAAGGGGTAGGGCAGCAAATGCAGCAAATGAGATTGCAGAAGCAAATTACAGCACAATCACTCATTCTCCTCATCAGCCTTTGCTACCCTTGCTCACCAGTTAGCCCCAAGGATCCTTCTGTTTCCACCTTCAGCTCTAGGACCATGTGGCCACGTGGCCACACCCAGTTTTTAATACAGTGCCAGGGCTTGAACTCAGATCCTCATGCTTGTGCGACAGGTTCTTTTCTTTTCTTTTCATGCTTGTGCGACAGCTTTCTTTCATCTTCTATGTGGAGACTTAATTGCTGCTTCAGTGTTGCTTCTTGTGGGCCTGTTTAAGTTGTTCATAACTTTATTTATTCCTGAGATTTATTGATTTTATCTAGATTTTTACAAATTACCTAATGAGCCTCTGGATTTCAAAAGTGTCTCTTAACAGCTCCTATTTCACTCAGAATTTAACTAACTAATTAATTTTCATCTTTCCTATCTTTCAGTTAGTCTGAATACAGGTTGTCAGCCTTATTTATTCCTTCAAACAATCAAGTCTTTAATTTTAATCATTGTTCCCTCAGTCTCCATTTCAATAATTTCTGCATTACTCTGGTGTTCTTATGTATACTTACTTTGTTTTCTTGTTTTCTGAGAGCACAGAGGTATAACATTTAATCAGTATTCTAAAATCTCTATATTTTAATATAAGCACTAGTAACTGTTAACTTTGCTCTTAGAACTGGCTTAGCTTCATCACAGAGTTTCTGGACGGCTATGCTCTCATTGTTATTTAATTCTAGGAATTTAAAAAATGTATCCCTGACTTTTTCAACAAAGTTCTTCACTCAAAATGTATTTTCCATTGAACAGTTTTGACATCTTTGTCAAAAATCAGGTGTCCATAAGTGTGTGAATTTATTTCAGGGTCTTCTATTCTATTTCATTGATACACCAGTTGGTTTTTATGCCAGTACTATGCAGTTTTTTAATATTGTTGCTCTATAGTACAGCTTGAGATCAGGGATGGAGATACCTCCAGAAGATCTTTTATTGTAGAGGATTGTTTTAGCAATTCTGGGTTTCTTTTTATTCCATGTGAAGTTGAGAATTTTTCTTTCAAGGTCTATAAAAAATTGTGTTGGTAATTTGATGGGAATTGTATTGAATCTGTAGATTGCTTTTGGTAAGATGGCCATTTTTACTATGTTAATCCTGCCAAGCCATGAGCATGGGAGATCTTTCCATTTTCTGATAACTTCTTCTAATTCTTTCTTCGGAGATGGGAAATTTTTTTCATACAAGTCTTTGACTTGCTTGGTTAGGGTCACACCAAGATACTTTATGTCATTTGTGGCTATTGTGAAGGGTGTTGTTTCCCTAATTTCTTTCTCAGCCTTTTTGTCTTTTGTATACAGGAGTGCTACTGATTTTTTGAGTTAATTTTGTATCCAGCCACTTTGCTGAAGGTGTTTATCAGCTGTTGGAGTTCCCTGGTAGAATTTTTGGGGTCACTCAAATATACTATCATATCATCTGCAAATAGTGATACTTAGACAGCATCTTCAACAAATGGTGCTGGTCTAACTGGATGTCTACATGTAGAAAAATGCCAATAGATCTTCTAGAGGTATCTCCATCCCTGATCTCAAGCTGTACTATAGAGCAACAGTAATAAAAACTGCATGGTTCTGGCATAGAAACAAAAAGGTAGATCAATGGAATTGAATATAAGACCCGGAAATAAACCCACACACTAATGGACACCTGATTTTTGACAAAAATGCCAAAACCATACAATGGGAAAAAAGATAGCATCTTCAACAAATGGTGCTGGTATACCTGGAAAATGAAAAATAGATGCATCCTTATCACCTTGCACAAAACTAAAATTCAAGTGGATCAAAGACCTCAATATAAAACCAGACACAACTGTTAGAAGAAAAAATGGGGAAGAGCCTTGAACTCATTAGCATAGGAGACAACTTCCTGAACAGAACACCAAAAGCACAGGCTCTAAGAGCAACAATCAATAAATGGAACCTCATGAAACTGAAAAGCTTCTGTAAAGCAAAGGACATTGTCATCAGAACAAAACGACAACCTATAGATTGGCAAAGGATCTTCACCAACCCTATATCTGACAGAAGGCTAATTTCCAGTATATGTAAAGAACTCAAGAAGTTAAACAGCAAAAAATTAAGTAATCCAATTAAAAAATGGGGTACAGAGGTAAACAGAAAATTTGCAATAGAGGAATATCAAATGGCCAAAAAACAATTAAAGAAATGTTCAACGTTCTTAGTCATCAGGGAAATGCAAATCAAAACAACCCTGAGATTTCACCTTACACCCATCAGAATGGCCAAGATCAAAAACTCAAGTGACAACACATGCTGGAGAGGTTGTGGAGAAAGGGGAACCCTTCTTCACTGCCAGTGGGAATGTAAACTTGTACAACCACTCTGGAAATCAATCTGGCGCTTTCTCATATAACTAGGAATAGCTCTTCCTGAAGATCCAGCCATACCACTCCTAGGTATATATCCAAAAGAGGCTCAAGTACACAAAATGGACATTTGCTCAACCATGTTTGTAGCTGCTTTATTTGTAATAGCCAGAAGCTGGAAACAGCCCAGATACCCCTTAACTGAAGAATGGATGCAGAAACTGCTATACATCTAGACAATAGAGTATTACTCAGCAATGAAAAATAAGGAAATCATGAAATTTGCAGGTAAATGGTGGGACCTGGAAAGGATCATCCTGAGTGAGTTGTCCCAGAAGCAAAAAGACACACAAGGTATATACTCACTCATATAAACATACAACATAGAATAAACCCACTAAAATATGTACATCTAAACAAACTAAGCAAAAGAGAGGACTGTAACTAAAATGTTCAATCCCTACCCTGAAATCAAAGAGGATGGACATCAGAAGAAAAAGAAAACTGGAAACAACCTAGGAACCTGCTACAGAGGGCCTCTGAAAGCCAGAAGAAGGAAACAGGAAACAACCTCGGAACCTGCCACAGAAGGCCTCTGAAAGCCTCTGCCATGCTGACTGTCAAAGCAGATGCTGAGCCTGATGGCCAACTGTTGGGCAGAGTGAATGGAATTTTATGTAAGAAGTGAGAAATAGTAAGAGCTGGAGAGGACGGGAACTCCACAAGGAGAGCAACAGAACAAGAAAATTTGATCACAGGGAACTTCCTAGAGACTCATACTCCAACCAAGGACTATTCATGGAGACAACCTAGAACCCTGACAATGCATCCACTCCTGATGAGAACTGATAGACTAAGATCAGAAAGAAGGAGAGGAGGACCTCCCCTATCAGTGGACTTGGGGCGGGGCATGCATGCGGAAAGGGTGGGACGCTGGGACTGGGAGGGGAGGAGGGAGGGGCTTATGGGGAGACAAAAAATGAATAAAGTGTAATTAATAAAAGTTAAATAAAAAATTTAAAAAAAATTTGTTCTCTCATAGTTCTGGAAACCGGAGTCCAAAGCCAAAGTGTTAGCAGGTTTGCTTGCTTTTGAAAGTGCCTAGAGAAATGTGCCACATGCTTCTAAGCTTTGAGCGCTGTAGGCAAGCCTGGACCTCTCTTGGATGATGGCACAGCAACATCACACCCTCATCTGAAACGGGGAAGGACCGTGACCATGGGTTTCAGGACCTCTTCTCTAGATGTTCCATTACATACTCTAGAAGCTCAAATACAGACGTGTCTTTTCTGGGAGTTCTCATATAACTCATTATGGGGACTGGTACCTAAAGCCTGCTGAAAAATCGCAATACGCCTTTGCAAATGTGGGGACATAAGAGAAAGCCAGAATACACGCTTGTTATTTCTTGTGGGTAGCATATCAAAGTGTACAACAACAGCAGTTTATTTAATCTGGATTTTAGGTCAGCTTCAGTATCATCTTCAACATGACAGAAAAACTCAGTCTTTTTTTTTTTTTTACATTTTCTCTTTTACATTTTAAATTTAAAATGCAAAATTTAGACTTATTTTTTTTTAATTTATTCACTTTACAGCCGATTGTAGCCCCCTCCCTTGTCTCATCCTGGTCCCACCTTCCCTCCCACTTACCTCCCCATTTCCTATCCCTAGTCCTCAGAAAGGGGGAGCCCTCACCTGTACCAACTGACACCCACCCAATCAAGTATCCTAAGGACTGTCTGGGCCGTGAGGAGATGGTGGAGACTGATGTACTAACCAAGGACCATCTATGGAGATAGCCTAGAACCCATGCACTTACGTAGTCCATGGCAGCTCAGTCTCCAAGTGGGTTCCCTAGTGAGGGGAGCAGGGGCTGTCCCTGACATGGACTCTGTTGCCTGCTCTTTGATCACCTCCCCCTGGTGGAGGGGCCTTACCAGGACTCAGAGGAAAAACTCATTCTTAAATGGAAAAGCATTAAACTCCTGAGAAATATGACCCATTTTGGACAGCTGCAGTGTGTAAACCTTCTCCTGATCCATACTTGGGAATATTCTTATACATTTTTAATTAAGAAAAATAATATGCTTAAATATATACATATTAATTTTTTGCTTTGATTTAAATAAACTTGTTTATTGGAATCAATAGTTTTAATTAGTATTTGTGGTGATTTTAAAAAATGAAATGCAAAACAACCCTTCTTTGTACATCTGTCTTTATTTAGCAAGTTTTGATTGATATTAAGCTAATTTCCAAAGTTATCATTATAATTTTGTTATATTCTGATGGAATAGTGTTTACAATGTAGAATATGATGGAAAATATATAATCAGTTTTCAGTGGACAAAGCCAGTCATGCCAAAATACTTAATTTAAATGGCCAAAGGTGTATCCAGGGCTCAGAAGGAGAGAAGGATAGCATGTCCTATCACCTTTTGTGTGCCAAACTCTGTATACAAAGAAATGAAAATGTATTAAGAACAATGTGGCCACTGCAGTTTTAAATTGTTTGCATATAAAATATTTGCAAGCCTTCCCAAAGGTAATTAAGTATTTACAGATAAATTCTATGTTATCTCTGGAACAAATACAAAAGTCTCACCAATGAAGATTCACACAGAAATGGCAGTATTAGCAGTCTTTTCTCCTTTTTTTAGAGGAGATAAAATTTGAGGATATACCTTTCAGTGCATTGAGATTGTTCTGAATAGTTCTAAATGTTTGAGGTGTCTGTGCTAAACAGAAGACTGCTGTGGGAATGGCAGTGTGTGAGCTTGCTGCTGTGGGAATGTGCAAGTGTGTGAGTGTGTGAGTGTGTAGGTTGTGAGTGTGCAAGTGTGTGAGTGTGTGGGTGCACTTCTGTGGTGCTACCTATTAAGACTCTGTGATGATTTACAACGACTGTCACCTTGACAGTGTCTACAATCACCCAGAATGTACAACTCTGTGCACACCTTTGAGGACTTCTAGATTAGGTAAGCTTGTGGCAGTGTTCTAAGAGATTGCCCACACCAGGGTAATTGGTGCAGAAAGACCCACCTGCGAGTGGAAGGCACCGTATTCTCGATGCTGGACCTGTGTAAAAGGCATGAAGCTAGCTAAGCGTCACAGCTTTCTCACTCTCGATGGAGTATGGCCAGTCTCCTCCTCCTGCCATCAGGACTTCACCATGGTGAGAGTGTAAGCCAAAACAGACCCTTTCCCCCATACGTTGCTTTTGTCAGGATATTTAATCACCAGAAGTTTAACCCAGACAGACCATTCAGTCACTCACACACTACCCTCTCCTTCCCAGGCATGGGAGGAATTTACCTTCCACGCACCTGAGCTCAGGTCCACCATATAAGTCACAGGGACCAGTGCAGGAGAAACGAGTGTCATGTCTGATGGAAGCATTCAGTTGCATACAACACTTCACTGAAGTTTCTCCTTGGCTCAGTAACCCACCCAGCTCTGCACGAGGAAGATTCCCCACCACCCTGCCTTTAAAGAACTAATTGTTAAATTAGTATAAAAATGAATGGACATCATCTGGACATTTTCATAATTGTTCGTTGTTAACTATTGCCACCCACTTTCCAGCCGTGTTTGCCAGCCTCACTTCCTGCTGGACCTCTTCCCTTCTATAGTGGACTCCTTACAGCATTATGACAAATACGTTACAGAAATTAGACCTTCAAGAAACTAAACTGTACTGAGAGAGTTGGGGAATTCATCTTCAATTAAGTCCCATCCAGCAGGATTAGCTGACCTAGTGCTTTGGAGGGAAAGTAGTACTATCACAGGTTTGCATTTTCTTTTCTTTTCTTTTCTTTTCTTTTCTTTTCTTTTCTTTTCTTTTTTCTTTTCTTTTCTTTTCTTTTCTTTTCTTTTCTTTTCTTTTCTT
>NW_026585981.1:0-2596 GCF_907164565.1 Psammomys obesus
GAGGGCCAGCATATCTGAGTTATTTCTTGTCTATCTTTATTATCTGTTTTAAACTGTATAAAAGAAAAACTAAACAAAGACACTAGGTGTAGCCAACTGTAGTTGTTAGTATAACTTTAAATCTGTTCTTTCTGAACTAAAATCAAAGCAAATCTTTTAATCAGACATAGTTCATAGAGAGCCTAGCAAATCTTGTTGTTCCTATCACTTGCATTAAAATTGAACAGTAAAAAGCTTTGTATTTAGTACTAATCAGATGACTGACCATAACTGAGATACCTGAACAAAAATGATCACAAACTCATGGCTCTACCCTTTTTCTTTCTGGACTAACATGGCGGCTGACCACGTGTAACTGAACTCAGCTGGAAGCCCTAAACAGATATGGCAGCAAAAATATAGTTTTACATGCTCTCTATCCCTGAAAGATCATGGTGGCTAGCCTCGTGTTAGGCTACCACAGGCTGTGACTGATAATACCAAACATAGCTATTAGGTGTTGATGATGATACAGCAAACATTGTGGAGCATTTATAATCCCCCACAACCAACATTTTTAACTTAGTGATTAAATAAGTTTTAGAACCAACTGTATAACAAAACAGTACAGAACAATTTTAAACTGTATGAATTATTTTAGCCATACCAAACCTATCAGCCAGAATTTTTTTTCCTTTAAAGAGCCTAAGAAAACATTTTGTAATGAGGAATTACCAGCCTTTTAAATGAACTATAACTACATCCACTAACCTTCTGCAACATACACTAACCTTCTGCAACATACACTAACCTTCTGCAACATCCATTAACCTTCTGCAACATACATTAACCTTCAGGTTTCTAGCTTTCTTTTTCTGGCTTAACCAGACATTCTTTTTCTTAGACAACATATAAACTCTCATAAACTCTCATCAAAATCCTTTTTATCTTAACATGATCCTGCTGGAGCCCTGCGTCCACAAGACCAGGGTTGTAACAAGGCAGCTTAACAAACAAACAGCTCTCCACAAGATACACTCCAAAAACTGCAATAATTTTCAATCAGCACAAATCATACGGCTGGGTTTTATTCAATAAAATTGGTAAAATAAATATCAAAGTATTTTCATTCTCTTTTAAAGGATCGAGAAACTTTTAAATTTTGTCAGATTACCCAAGATCATTGTCATACCCAAATGCCTGATAAACTTTAAATATTTTATAGCCTTAAACATGTAAACAATTTTTTTAAAACTCGTCCCTGCAATATCAAAGCAAAGTATTTTTTTTAGGAGTGAATTCACAAAGCATAACCATAATTTTAATAGTCAAAACCAGATAGAAGTTTAAACCAGATTTTAAGACCAAAATTTATCAGTGAAAACAACCCAATCTTTAGAACCAATATCAACTTAGAACAAGACTTTCTTCTTATCTTAAGAGGAAATAAAATCATTTTGACTCAGAGATTTTGTAACCTTTGTTCTTTTTCCTGAGCCACATCATGTGGCAATTTATATTGTTGTTATTTAAACATATGTATTCATAGACCCTACAAACACATAGGCACATATACATGTTTTAAACAAGGATTTGAATTTAACCTTAAAACATACCCAATTATTTTTGATCATATCAACCATTTAAAACCAATTGAAAACAATCATCCTAAATTACTGTTTGATCTGTAAGTTGCAGGCCCCCTAGGTGGGAGGAGGGAAGAGAGGAGCAAGAGGGCGTTTTGAGCTCCTGCTGCTCTCTTCTCCCTTTCCTGCTGAGCTGGTATGAAGGCAAGGGGGAGGAGTTTTTCTTTATTTTCGGCAGCCAAAGCAGCTCCTGTCGTGGAGCAGCTAAGGTGCCAATCCCCGCCTAAGGACTTTTACCTAGCAAGCCCACGAGCCTTGCCTGTTCTCTTGGCTCCCTGTGAGCTTTACTCTAGCTTACCTCCCCCGCAGGTCATGAACCTGCTTTCTGGCCGGGCCCCTCCTGAACACTGCAGGCAGCTCCCGGGGCGTCCAGCCGAGCCGCCCCACCTCCCCTCTGAGCGCGGGGGGGGGGGCGATCTTCCACCCCTTCCTCTCGGGGCTGCAGAGCCCGTGCCCTGCTGGTTGTATTTCACAGACTCCCAAGTGTCCGAGCACCGCCCGCCCAAGCTCCAGCTCCACGTCTCCCCAGCCACCTGAAAGCATTTTCTCCTCGGCTCCTTCGGGAGGGAGAGCACACTGCTTGGTGTCCTGTCATGCAGCCGTGTGCTCCCGAGCTCCCGAGCTCCCGAGCCGAGAACTAGTTTCAATTTCAACTGTCCTCTGTCTGAACTCTCATCAGTCCAAGTCCACAAAGAAACAGACACAGAAAAACACATACATACATGAGAAACACAGGATTTAAACAGACAAAACACGACACAAACCGCGCGGCACGAGATCGAAGCAAAACTGAAAGCAAAAATTCAGATGGAGACTGTGTTGGAGATTCGTCTCCCAGACGGGGAGCCAACAAATTGGCCCCCACTCAGACCCTCCAGATGAGAGCCGGTGGGACTCGAACCCACTCAGACCCTCCAGATGAGGGCCGGTGGGACTCGAACCCACTCAGACCCTCCAGATGAGGGCCGGTG
>NW_026585982.1:0-2266 GCF_907164565.1 Psammomys obesus
CAGGAGGGACGGACGCGAGGCGCCGACGTCACTTCCGGGCGCCCACCCTGGCCGCTTCCGGTCACGGCTTCGTCCTTGCGCAGGGCGGAACCACTTTGGCGCGGCTCCGGGTTCCGCGCCGGAGCCCAGGAGGGACGGACGCGAGGCGCCGACGTCACTTCCGGGCGCCCACCTTATTCGCCGCTTCCGGTTGCGCAGCGCCGAGCCCGGACGCAGACGCTTCCGCCACGCGGAACCCCATGGGCGCGACTCCGGGTTCCGCGCCGGAGCAGAAAAGGGATGGACTGAGACGCCGACGTCACTTCCGGGCGCCCATCTTCTTCGCCGCTTCCGGTTGCACAGCGCCGAGCCCGGAGACGACGCTTCCGCGGCGCGGAACCACTTGGGCGCGACTCCGGGTTCCGCGCCGGAGCCCAAGAGGGACGGACGCGAGGCGCTGACGTCACTTCCGGGCGCCAACCCTAGCCGCTTCCGGTTGCGCAGCGTCGAGCCCGGAGACGACGCTTCCGCGGCGCGGAACCACTTTTGCGCTTCTCCGGGTTCCGCGCCGGAGCCCAAAAGGGACGGACGCGCGGCGCTGACGCCATCTCCCGGCGCCAAACCCGGCCATTTCCGGTCACGGCTTTGTCCTTACGCAGCGCGAAGGGGGACCGCGCCCAGCCCGGTGGGCGGGGCTTTTGGGGCGTGACGTCATCCGGAGCCGACGCCCCAGCAACGCGGAACCAACTTTCCGCCTCTCCTTGGGTCGCGCCGGAGCCCCCAAGGGGCGGACGCGCGCCGCTGACGTCATCTCTCCGCGTCGCCACGCCACTTCCGGGTAGAGCGTTCTGCCCGCGTAGCGCGGAGGGGGCGGGCCGAGCGCGGCGCGGCCAATGGGAGGCGAGCTCCCTCCCCGTGTGGGCGGGGCCTCCGCGCGCCACGTCATCAGGCCGCGACGCCCTCACCCGAGTCCGCAGAGCCCGGAAGGACGACGGCGATGGCGCGGCTGGCGCGGGCCGAGCGCCCGGACCTGGTGTTCGTAAGTCGGTCGCGGGGGGGCGGGAGGAGGAGGGGGAGGACGGGGAGGAGGAGAGGGAGGATGGGGAGGAGGAGGAGAGGGAGGAGGGGGAGGACGGGGGAGGAGAGGGAGGACGGTGGGGAGAGGGAGGACGGGGAGGAGAGGGAGGACGGGGAGGAGGAGGAGGGGAGAGGGAGGATGGGGAGAGGCAGGAGGAGGGGGAGGACGAGGAGGAAAGGAAGGAGGGGGAGAGGGAGGACGGAGAGGAGGAGGGGAGAGGGAGGACGAGGAAGTGAGGGAGGATGGGGAGAGGGAGGACGAGGAGGGGAAGGAGGAGAGGGAGGAGGAGGACGAGGAGGAGAGAGAGGACGGGGAGGAGAGGGAGGAGGGGGAGGACGGGGGAGGGGGAAGAGAGGGAGGACGGTGGGGAGGGGGAGAACTGGGAGGACGGAGAGGAGAGGGAGAACTGGGAGGAGAGGGAGGACGGAGAGGACGAGGAGGAGAGGAAGGAGGGGGAGATGGAGGACGAGGAAGTGAGGGAGGATGGGGAGAGGGAGGACGAGGAGGGGAAGGAGGAGAGGGAGGAGGAGGAGAGAGAGGACGGAGAGGAGAGGTTGGACGGAGGAGGGAGAGGAAAGGGAGGAAGAGGAGAGGGAGGAGGAGAGAGATGAGGAGAGGGAGGATGGGGAGGAGAGGGAGGACAGGGAGGAGAGGTTGGACAGAGGAGGGAGAGGAAAGGGAGGAGGAGGAGGGGGAGGAGGAGGAGGGGGAGAGGGGGGAGGAGGAGGACAGTGGGATGGGGATGGACAGGCAGGCTACAGAGATAGAAATGGAGAGACAGGGAGACAGGCTGCAGAGAGAGAGAGAGAAGGCTGTAGAGAGAGAGTCAGGGAGAAAAGGCTGTAGAGAGAGAGAGAGAGAGAGAGAGACAGAGAAGGCTACAGAGAGAGAAAAGGCTGCAGAGAGAGAAAGAGAGAGAGGGAAACGGTGCAGAGAGAGACAGAGAGAGGCTCCAGAGAGAGAAACAGAGAGACAGGGTGTAGAGAGAGAGAGAGAGAGAGACAGGGAGACAGGCTGCAGAGACAGAGAAGGCTACACAGAGAGAGAGAGAGACAGAGAAGGCTGCAGAGAGAGAGAGACAGAGAAGGCTGCAGAGAGAGATAGGGTACAGAGACAGAAACAGAGAGAGACAGGGAGACAGACTGTAGAGAGAGAAACAGAGAGAGAGAGAAAAGGCTGCAGAGAGAGAAAGAGAGAGAGGGAAACGGT
>NW_026585983.1:0-5933 GCF_907164565.1 Psammomys obesus
CCAGCCCGAAGCCAGAGCTGGGGACCCAGGCTCCAGCACAGAGCCCTGCCTGCCTGCGTGCCTGATTCGCTGCCTGAGATAAAACTGTGGGCACCAGGGCAACAGCGAATGAGTTTCACTGTCTGGTGCAAACACACAGGGAAGGAAACGGCTGGTCTGATCTAGGAGCACTCAGCCGACAACCACACCCCGAAAAAGTCTCAGGAAAATTACCCAGTTTAGGCAGACACCCAGGCTCCCAAAGGCTGGAAAGGCAGACACAGGCAGTTTCTGCGCACCAGACAGCTGGCGGAGACTGAGCCCCCATCACTCAGCTGTGCTCCAGACACAGGCAGTTTCTACGGCCAGCCAGCTGGTGGAGATTGAGCAGTGTGCACCAGGGCAAAAAAAGAGACTGAGAGTCCCTGTCTCCAGAGAATCCATAGGGAAAGAAGAAAGCTGTACTGACTGAAATCACCCAATCCTTCCCTGGAAAAAGTCTAGCTAAGACTGGCAGGGCTGAGCCGCCATCACTCAGCTGTGCTCCAGACACAGGCACAAACAGTTGCTGCACTCCAGATGTCCAACTGGGTCACAGCAGCTGATCATTAAATTTACAGCAAGAAACCCAGAAACAGGACAGCTGTCCTCATGACTTACCTTGGTGAGAGGAGAACCCTCTCACCTAACAAAGACCACAGTTACCACTGAGGTCTCTATCCCTGAGGTGAGCAGCAGCAACTCCTCAAAAAACACCAGCCATCCAGGGACTATACCCAAAAAGCTGAGAAGACATCCTTCAGGAAAAACCAGCTTTCTGCAAAGGGGATTCTTTCCACCACAGGATCCCCAGGCACCACCAGAAAATAACCCCAAACACCTAAGATAGCACAGTGTGTTGAGGCCAGTGTAAAAGCTCAAGCAACAAAAGACAGAGCAATATTGCGTCTCCAGAACCCAGTTACCCAGGGGCAAGTAGCCCTGGACACCCCAGCATAACTGAAATCCAAGAAGATGACCTAACAACTATGCTCATGAAGATGATAACAGAGGAAACAAATAAGATACATAAAGACATAGAGGACAATAAACTCAAACAGAATATTGCCATCCGTAAAGAAATAGAGGCAGCTGCAGCCAAACAGTTTATGGCCTTTAGAAAGGAAATGCTCAAAGCACTGAATGAAATAAAAGAAACAGAGTTGAAGAAACTAAAAGAAAAACATGAAAGTACAATCAGACAGGTGAGGGAAGTAAAGAAAACAACTCAAGATCTGAAGATAGAATTGGAAAAATTAAAGAAAACACAAATGGAGGAAATAATGGAGAGGAAGAATTTAGGGAAGAAAACAGGAACTACAGGGGTAAGCATAACCAACAGACTACAAGAGATGGAAGAAAGAATCTCAGGTATAGAAGATACAATGGAAGAAATCGATGTATCTGTCAAAGAAAATGTTAAATTCAAAAAATTCCTGACACACACCGTCCAAGAAATCCAAGACAATATGAAAAGACAAAACCTAAGAATAATAGGGATAGAGGAAAAAGAAAACTCCCTTCTCCAAGGCCCAGAAAATATTTTCAACAAAATCATTAAAGAAAATTTCCCCAAGTTAAAGGAGAGGCCAATAAGAATACATGAGACCTACAGAACACCCAACAAATTTGACCAGAAAAGAAAATCCTGCCGCCACATAATAATCAAAACAGTAAGTATACAGAACAAAGAAAAACTACTAAAAGCTGCAAGGGAAAAAGGCCAAGTAACATCTAATGGCAAACCCATGAGAATCACACCTGAATTTTCAACAGAGACTATGAAAGCCAGAAGGGCCTGGATGGATATCATGCAGACCCTAAGAGAACACAGATGTCAGCCCAGGCTACTATGCCCCACAAAACTCTCAGGCCTCATAGACGGAGAAAACAAGATATTCAATGACAAAAACAAATTTCAACAATACCTACAAACAAATCCAGCATTACAGAAGACACTGAAAGGGAAAATACAACCCAAGAAAATTAGCTTCTGTCAAGAAAACACAGGAAATAATTAACCTTACTACAGCAAAACAAAAAGCAACCAAGCACACAACCTGATGACGACAGCCAACATCAAAATCAAGGGATCTAACAGCCCCTGGTCATTAATCTCTCTCAACATCAATGGACTCAACTCTCCAATAAAAAGACATAGCTTAATAGAATGGATACGTAAACAAAACCCAGTAATCTGTTGCATACAAGAAACACACCTAAGACACAAAGATAGACATTACCTGAGGGTAAAGGGTTGGAAGACGACTTTCCAAGCAAACGGACCCAAGGAGCAAGAAGGAGTAGCCATTCTAATATCTGATAAAATAGACTTTCAACCAAAATTAATAAAAAGAGATGGGGAAGGACACTTCATACTCATCAAAGGAAAATTCCAATAGGAAGACATCACAATCCTGAACATCTATGCCCCAAATACAAGAGCACCCACATTTGAAAAAGAAACATTGATAAAATTTAAACCACATATACATCCCCACACATTAATAGTGGGAGACTTCAACACTCCACTCTCAACAAAGGACAGGTCAACAAAACAAAAATTAAAAAAAGAAACAATGTTTCTGACAGAGGTCATGAATCAAATGGACCTAACAGACATTTACAGAACTTTACACCCAAACACAAAAGAATTTACCTTCTTCTCAGCACCTCATGGAACCTTCTCCAAAATAGACCATATAGTTGGTCACAAAGCAAGCCTCAACAGATACAAGAACACTGAAATAATCCCATGTATCCTGTCTGATCACCATGGAATAAAGCTGGACTTCAACAACAACAGAAATAGCAAAAAGCCTACACACACATGGAAACTGAACAACTTGTTACTAAATGACAGCTGGGTCAGGGAAGAAATAAAGAAAGAAATTAAAGTCTTTCTAGAAATCAATAAAAATGAAGACACAACATACACAAACTTGTGGGACACAATGAAAGCAGTGCTAAGAGGTAGGTTCATAGCACTAAGTGCCTTCAAGAAGAAATTCGAGACAGCTCATTCAAGCAACTTAATGGCTCACTTAAAAACCCTAGAAAAAGAAGAAGCAGACACACCAAGAAGGAGTAGACGGCTGGAAATAATCAAACTCAGGGCTGAAATCAATCAATTGGAAACAAATAAAACAATTCAAAGAATCAATGAAACCAAGAGCTGGTTCTTTGAAAAAATCAACAAGATAGACAAACCCTTAGCCAAGCTAAGTAAAAGGCAGAGAGACACCACCCAAATCAACAAAATCAGAAATGAAAAGGGGGGCATAACTACAGACACTGAGGAAATCCAAACAATCATTAGGACATACTTCAAATGTCTATATGCCACAAAATTTGAAAATCTAAATGAAATGGACAATTTTCTTGATCGATTTGACTTACCAAAGCTGAATCAGGACCAGGTAAATCAATTAAATAGTCCTATATTCCCCAAAGAAATAGAAGCAGTCATCAAAAGTTTCCCATCCAAAAAAAGCCCAGGACCAGATGGCTTCAGCACAGAATTCTACCAGACCTTCAAAGAAGAGCTAACACCAGTTCTTTTCAAACTATTCCACAAAATAGAAACAGAAGGAACATTACCAAACTCATTCTCTGAAGCCACAATCACCTTGGTACCTAAACCTCACAAAGACTCAACAAAGAAAGAGAATTTCAGGCCAATCTCCCTTATGAACATTGATGCAAAAATACTTAACAAAATACTTGCAAACCGAATACAAGAACACATCAAAGATATTATCCACTATGACCAAGTAGGCTTCATCCCAGGTATGCAGGGGTGGTTCAATATACGGAAATCCATCAATGTGATCCACTATATTAACAAACTGAAAGAAAAAAACCACATGATAATCTCCCTAGATGCTGAAAAAGCATTTGACAAAATCCAACATCCATTCATGTTTAAAGTACTGGAAAGATCAGGGATACAAGGCACATATCTAAACATAGTAAAGGTGATATACAGCAAGCCTATAGCCAACATCAAACTAAACAGAGGGAAACGTAAAGCACTCCCACTAAAATCAGGGACAAGACAAGGTTGCCCACTCTCTCCATATCTCTTCAACATAGTGCTGGAAGTCCTTGCTAGAGCAATAAGACAGTTGAAGGAGATCAAGGGGATACAGATTGGAAAAGAAGAAGTCAAATTATCACTATTTGAGAATGATATGATAGTATACATGAGTGACCACAAAAACTCTACCAGGGAACTCCTACAGCTGATAAACACCTTCAACAAAGTGGCCGGATACAAAATTAACTCAAAAAAATCAGTAGCACTCCTATATACAGAAGACAAAAGGGCTGAGAAAGAAATTAGAGAAACAACACCATTCACAATAGCCACAAATGACATAAAGTACCTTGGTGTAACCCTAACCAAGCAAGTCAAAGCTTGTATGAAAAAAATTTCAAGTCTCTGAAGAAAGAATTAGAAGAAGATATGAGAAGACGGAAAGATCTACCATGCTCATGTCTTGGCAGGATTAACATAATAAAAATTGCTATCTTACCAAAAGCAATCTACAGATTTAATGCAATTCCCGTCAAATTGCCAACACAATTCTTTACAGACCTGGAAAGAAAAATTCTCAACTTCGTATGGAATAACAAGAAACCCAGAATTGCTAAAACAATCCTCTACAATAAAAGATCATCTGGAGGTATCTCCATCCCTGATCTTAAGTTGTACTATAGAGCAACAGTTTTAAAAACTGCATGGTACTGGCATAGAAACAGAATGGTGGATCAATGGAATCGAATAGAGGACCCAGAAATAAACCCACACACTTATGGACACCTGATCTTTGACAAATACGCCAAAAATCATACAATGGAAAAAAGATAGCATCTTCAACAAATGGTGCTGGTCCAACTGGATGTCTACATGTTGAAAAATGAAAATAGATCCATACTTATCACCCTGCACAAAACTGAAGTCCAAGTGGATCAAAGACCTCAACATAAAACGAGATACAGTAAATCGGCTAGAAAAAAAAAGTGGGGAATAACCTAGAACTCATTGGTACAGGAAAAAACTTCCTGAAAAGAACACATACAGCACAGGCTCTAAGAGCAACAATCAATAAATGGGACCTCATGAAATTGAAAAGCTTCTGTAAAGCAAAGGACACCGTCATCAAAACAAAGCGACTGCCTACAGATTGGAAAAGAATCATCACCTACCCTTTATCTGACAGTGGACTCATATCCAATATATATAAAGAACTAAACAAGCTGAAAAGCAATAAACCAAGTAATCCACTTAAAAAATGGGGAACAGAGCTAAAGAGAGAATTCTCTGTAGAGGAATATCGAATGGCAGAGAAGCACTTAAAAGAATTGCTCAACCTCATTAGCCATTAGGGAAATGCAAATCAAAACAACCCTGAGATTTCACCTTACACCCATCAGAATGGCCAAGATGAAAATCTCAAGGGACAACACATGCTGGAGAGGTTGTGGAGAAAGGGGAACCCTTCTCCACTGCTGGTGGGAATGTAAACTGGTACAACCACTCTGGAAATCAATCTGGCGCTTTCTCAGACAACTAGGAATAGCGCTTCCTCAAGATCCAACCATACCACTCCTAGGCATATACCCAAAAGAGGCGCAAGTACACAAAAAGGACATTTGCTCAACCATGTATGTAGCAGCTTTATTTGTAATAGCCAGAAGCTGGAAACAACCCAGATGCCCCTCAACTGAAGAATGGATGCAAAAACTGTGGTACATCTATACAATGGAGTATTACTCAGCAATGAAAAATAAGGAAATCATGAAATTTGCAGGTAAATGGTGGGACCTGGAAAGGATCATCCTGAGTGAGTTGTCCCAGAAGCAAAAAGAATTTACCTTCTTCTCAGCACCTCATGGAACCTTCTCCAAAA
>NW_026585984.1:0-1739 GCF_907164565.1 Psammomys obesus
TTATTATTATTATTATTATTATTATTATTATTATTATTATTATTATTATTCAGTATGCTCTAATTTCTTTTTTTACATCTTAACTGACATTTTCTTTTTAATTTTTATTTATTATTTATTACAATTTATTCACTATGTTTCCCAGCTGCAGTGCCCTCCTTCCTCTCTTCCCGGTTGCACCCTTCTTCCCTCTTTTCCCCCTATGCCCCTCCCTAAGTCCACTAATAGGGAAGACACTCCTCCCTTCTATCTGACCCTAGCCTATCAGGTCTCATCAGGACTAGCTACATTGTCTTTCTCTATGGCCTGGCAAGGCTGCACCGCCTCAGGGGGAGGTGATCAAAGAGCCAGCTACTGAGTTCATGTCAGAGACAACCCCTGTTCCCCTTCCTAGGGAACCCACTTGGATACTGAGCTTCCAAGGGCTCCATCTGAGCAGGGTATCTAGATCCACTCCATGCATGGTCCCTGGTCAGAGCATCGGTCTTTGCAGGGACCCCTGGGTCCAGACTTTTTGACTTTGTTGGTCCCCTTGTGGAGCTCCTGTCATCTCCAGGACTTTCTATCTCCCCCTTAGTTCATAAAATTCCCTGAACTCTGCCCAGTGTTTGACTATGAGTCTGAGCAGCAGACTCCTTGATACCCTGATCAGCAGAGTCCTTCAGAGGCCCTCTGTGGAAGACTTCCGTCCTATTCCCTATCTTCTCCTGCTTCCAATGTCTAGCCTATTTGCCCTTCTGAATGAGGACTGAGCATCTTTCCTAGGTCTTCCTTATTTAGCTTCTTTAGGAGTACAGCTTTTAGTATGTTTATCCTATATTATGACTAATATCCACTTGTAAGTGAGTATATACCATGAGTGTCTTTCTGCTTCTGGGATACCTCACTCAGGATGATCTTTTCTAGTTCCCACCATTTGCCTACAAATTTCATTATTTCCTTGTTTTTAATGCTGATTGTGTAAATGTACCACAGTTTCTGTATTCATTCCTCAATTGAGGTACATCTGGGTTGTTTCCAGATTCTGGCTATTACAAATAATGCTGCTACAAACATGGTCGAGCAAATGTCCTTGTAAAGTTGAGCATTTTGGATATATGTCTAGGAGTGGTATAGCTTGTTCTTGAGGTAGCACTATTCCTAATTGTCTGAGAAAGTGCCAGACTGATTTCCAAAGTAGTTATACAAGTTGACATTCCCACCAGCAGTGGAGGAGCATTCCCCTTTTTCTACATCCTCTCCAGCATGTGTTGTCACTTGAGTTTTTGATCCTAGACATTCTGATGGGTATAAGGTGAAATCTCACGGTTGTTTTGATTTGCATCTCTCTGATGGCTAAGGATGTTGTGCATTTCCTTTAAGTGTTTCTCTGCCATTCTATATTCCTCTGTTGATAATTCTCTGTTTTGGTCTGTAACCTATTTTTTTTTAATTTTAACGTATTTTTTTAATTGGATTACTTGGTTTGTTGATGTTTAACTTCTTGAGATCTTTATATATTCTTCCCAAGAGAGAGGTATTACATGGAAAACAGTGGAGTTAATTAAAGCAATAATATAGAGAAAGAAGGGAAACAAAAAGCAGTGTCTTTAGTACTCTATAGAGGAGAGACAGACTAGAGAAAAGTTGATGATTGGAGATAAAAACATTGGGTAAGATAGAAAAAATAAAATCCAATATTGTGTACAATCATAAAATAGTTATAATATACAGAAATATTCATATGTTTTAAAATATTC
>NW_026585985.1:0-3184 GCF_907164565.1 Psammomys obesus
CCTCCTCCTCCTCCTCCTCCTCCTCCTCCTCCTCCTCCTCTTTTTTCCTTCTCCTTAAGAATAATATATTTGAGATAACTTTTTTTCTGGTTTGCTTTTCTGTTGCTGTGATAAAACCACTCCTACCAAAAAGTAACTTAGGGGAAGAAAGGATTTATTCAGCTTACACTTCCAGTTCACAGTCCAGGGCTAGGGAAAGTCAGGGCAGGGGATTGGAGCAGCAACCATAGAGAAGTGTTGCTCACTGGCTCACACTAAGCTAGATTTCTTATACAGCCTACATCCTCCTGCCTAAAAATGGTGCTATCCACAATGGGCTTGATTCTCCCCCATTCAATCATCAGTCAAGACAATCTCTCATAGACCGTTCCTCAGTTCAGATTCCCTCTTCTCAGGTGACTCTAGGTCATGCCAAGTAGACAATAAAAACTAACTAGTAAGTCCTTTTAGCTGCAGTTTATTTGATTTTAATTTAAAACACTGATTTTTCTCAAGTAGCAAGTAATTGTTAAATTGCTCAGAAAAATAAGCAGTTGAAGGAGGTCCCTCTGGCTCAAGAATTCTACCATGTTGCCCAGGAAAGGGAGGCCTGATAACTATATCAGGTTAGCACAGATGTAACTTAAGAAAAGAAGAGCATGTGCATTCATTTCTGAGCTCTGGGAGCCTGGGAAGACAGGCAGATGAAGCTGCGTGAGTGATAGAAGGTATTACAGAGGCTGACAGCCCTATTTGCTCAGTTCTGTTATGAGCTCAGCAAAATGCGACAGTTCTGAGAAATATAAATATATATCGCTCTATTTATATGTGTGTTTGTCTCAGGAGACTTGGCAGGGAGTGGTGGGAAGGGTTTCCTGAAGATAGAGTGGGCAGAGCTAACTGGGCAAAGTGAAGCCTGTCCAAGGCCTGTCGAAGACTAGTGATAAACACGTATGACAGGAAGTAATACTGATTGAACCCTTAAGTATTTTTCCAGGTCCCTTGCTTGGCTCCTTACATGCACAGTTTAATTTAACATGCTGTGTAACAGCTGCTTCTTTAGCATCCTTTTGCAGGCTTCCTGTATGTCATGGTCTCTGCAGCTGAGCTCCCTGCAGCCTGCATACGTTTCTGATAGAGCACAGTCTTCAGGCTACTGCATCAGGCATTCTGCATCGTAGGACAGGAAAAAAAAAATGTTTGGGACTTTACCTGTTACAAATGGATTCAGGGAAGCAAATGCTGTCTGCTCCCTGGCAGGGGACTCAACCTATCTTCTGCTAGCCTCTCCGGGACGCTTTGTTTGATTCTCCACCTTGAATGACCCCTTTCCTTTTCTCGTCCTTCTCTCCAGTTTTTTATCCAGCTTTCCTCGGGGATATGCCCTGTCCTTTTAAGTTGCCTTCCTGTGTCCTCACCTTAGAGTTTGCTTCTGGATAAAACCCTGTTAGCAGAGTCCTTTTACAGAGGAGGAGGACACACACACACACACACACACACACACACACCATTCTAATTCCTGCCCATCTTAGTCTGAGCTGAATTTCTTTGGCTGATTTTTCCTGACCCTTCTCCAGAGCCTAGGTCAAGTGTCTGTCTTATTTTCTCAGAGTCACCCACGGTTATGTTTGAAGTGATTCACATGATGCCATAGCTAACAATAGTGCTCTCCAAACAAGATCCCTGGCTCCAGGATGATGTGATGGGCCATGCCTGCTTTGCCCTTAGCTATATCTCCAGCACCTTGCCATGGCTTCATGAACATAGTAATTGCTCAGGAAATATTTACCAGTTGAACAAATGATTTGAGGTTCCTTCTGTTTCCTCACAGGCGCTCACTCACCTGCAGGGTAGTTTTTAGCCTCTGTAAGAACTGTGCCAGGAATACATTAAATCTAGCCCCCATGAGTGACATGAGTCTGTCACCTACTGCCATTCTGCAGGGTGGATAAAGAAGTACCATATTCAGGTCAAGATGATGGAACTGCTCCAAAGGACCAAAGTTTAGTACCAACCATAAAATTGAATCTAGAAGCAGAAGAAATTTAGGGGAAATCTGAACATTTAAATTACATTGTGAACTCACTCACATTCTGAGTTAAGTCTTCGATGTCACTACTTTCCCACCAAAGGGCACTCACTTAGTCCCACGTTCTGATTGGGAGTTGTTAAGTATCTATGCAACATTCCTGCCATGCTAACTTCCCACTTATATAAGGTTTACAGACTGCATCTGAAGAGCCTGTGGAGAAGGGAACTGCGGATGTTTGTAAGAATATAGAAATACACCCTGACCATGAGGCTTCCCAGGAACACCTACTCTCCACAAGAGGATATTTTGGCTCTGATCAACATGGATGAATCTTCCTACCTGACAGCTACATATAAGTCAAGAAGTGTGTTCATAGTCAGCAGCTCTCTGCTCCTGTTCAATGCTGTCCCTGGCAATCTTTCATCTGTCAGGATGCAGGGCCTGAAGGATCTTGGCACATGCAGGCGTTGGGTGCTTAGCAGCAAAGTAAATATTGGCATGTTGTATGGGTGAGGTGGATATAAGCAAGTCATGACATCCTTGGGGGAAGTTTGTCTCTAGCTCTGTCACTTCTTATTTTACTTTTGTTTATTGATGGGCTGATAAGAAATCAATGACTTCGTATATTTTGAGAGAAATCAAAACAAAAGCTCTTTGCAAATGTGAAACTCGGAAGTGTCTGAAGGTTAGTGGCCTGGCTAGTTTTACCTCACATGACACAAGCTAGCTTCGTTTGGGGAGAAGGACTCTTAGTTAAGAAATGCCTCCATTAATTGGTGGTGGTTGATTTGGGAGGGCCCAGCCCATTGTGAGTGGTGCCATCCTTGGGCAGGTGATCCTGGGGTATATAAGAAAGCAGGCTGATGTCAGGCAGTGGTGGCATAGGCCTTTAATCTCAGCACCCAGGAGGCAGAAGCCCACTGATAATTGAATTTGAGGCCAGCCTGGTCAACATAGTAAGTTCCAGGACACCCAGGGTGACAGAAAGAAACCCTATCTTGAAAAAAGAGAAAAGAGGAAGAGGAAGAAGAAGAAGGAGGAGGAGGAGGAGGAGAAGGTAAAGGAGGAGGAGGAGGAGGAGGAGGAGGAGGAGGAGGAGGAGGAGGAGAAGAAGAAGAAGAAGAAGAAGAAGAAGAAGAAGAAGAAGAAGAAGAAGAAGAAGAAGAAGAAGAA
>NW_026585986.1:0-11447 GCF_907164565.1 Psammomys obesus
TACATTCCCACCAGCAGTGGAGGAGGGTTCCCCTTTCTCCACAACCTTTCCAGCATGTGTTGTCACTTGAGTTTTTCATCTTGGCCATTCTGATGGGTGTAAGGTGAAATTTCAGGGTTGTTTTGATTTGCATTTCTCTAATGGCTAATGGGGTTGAGCATTTCTTTAAGTGCTTCTCTGCCATTCGATATTCCTCTACAGAGAATTCTCTGTTTAGCTCTGTTCCCCATTTTTTAAGTGGATTACTTGGTTTGCTGCTTTTCAGCTTCTTTAGTTCTTTATATATACTGGATGTGAGTCCTCTGTCAGATAAAGGGTTGGTGAAGATTCTTTCCCAATCTGTAGGCAGTCGCTTTGTTTTGATGATGGTGTCCTTTGCTTTACAGAAGCTTTTCAGTTTCATGAGGTCCCATTTATTGATTGTTGCTCTTAGAGCCTGTGCTGTTGGTGTTCTGTTCAGGAAGTTTTTTCCTGAATTTTCAATGAGTTCTAGGGTATTCCCTACTTTTTTTTTTTCTAGCCAATTTAATGTGTCTGGTTTTATGTTGAGGTCATTGATCCACATGGACTTTAGTTTTGTGCAGGGTGATAAGTATGAATCTATTTTCATTTTTCTACATGTACACATCCAGTTGGACCAGCACCATTTGTTGAAGATGCTATGTTTTTTCCATTGTATGGTTTTGGCGTCTTTGTCAAAGATCAGGTGTCCATAAGTGTGTGGGTTTATTTCTGGGTCCTCTGTTCTGTTCCTTTGATCCACCATTCTGTTTCTATGCCAGTACCATGCAGTTTTTAAAACTGTTGCTCTATAGTACAACTTCAGTTCAGGGATGGAGATACCTCCAGGAGATCTTTTATTGTAGAGGATTGTTTTAGCAGTTCTGGGTTTCTTGTTATTCCATATGAAGTTGAGAATTTTTCTTTCCAGGTCTGTAAAGAATTGTGTTGGTAATTTGATGGGAATTGCATTGAATCTGTAGATTGCCTTTGGTAAGATGGCCATTTTTACTATGTTAATCCTGCCAAGCCATGAGCATGGGAGATCTTTCCATCTTCTCATATCTTCTAATTCTTTCTTCAGAGACTTGAAATTTTTTTCATACAAGTCTTTGACTTCCTTGGTTAGGGTTACACCAAGGTACCTTATGTCTTTTGTGGCTATTGTGAAGGGTGTGTTTCCCTAATTTCTTTCTCAGCCCTTTTATCTTTTGTATACAGGAGGGCTACTGATTTTTTTGAGTTAATTTTTTATCCGGCCACTTTGCTGAAGCTGTTTTTCAGCTGTAGGAGTTCCCTAGTAGAGTTTTTGGGGACACTCATGTATACTATCATATCATCTGCAAATAGTGATAATTTGACTTCTTCCTTTCCAATTTATATCCCCTTAATCTCCTTCAACTCTCTTATTGCTCTAGCAAGGACTTCTGAAACTATGTTGAAGAGATTTGGAGAGAGTGGGCAGCCTTGCCTTGTCCCTGATTTCAGTGGGATTGCTTTAAGTTTCTCTCCGTTCACTTTGATGTTGGATATAGGCTTGCTGTATATCGCCTTTACTATGTTTAGATATGTGCCTTGTATCCCTGATATCTCCAATACTTAAACATGAATGGATGTTGGATTTTGTCAAATGCTTTTTCAGCATCTAGGGAGATTATCATGTGGTTTTTTTTCTTTCAGTGTGTTAATATGGTGGATCACATTGATGGATTTCCATATACTGAACCACCCCTGCATACCTGGGATGAAGCCTACTTGGTCATGGTGGATGATATCTTTGATGTGTTCTTGTATTTGGTTTGCGAGTATTTTGTTGAGCATTTTTGCATCAATGTTCATAAGGGAGATTGGCCTGAAGTTCTCTTTTTTTGTTGGGTCTTTGTGAGGTTTAGGTACCAAGGTGACTGTGGCTTCATAGAATTATTTTGGTAATGTTTCTTCTGCTTCTATTTTGTGGAATAGTTTGAAGAGAATTGGAGTTAGCTCTTTTTTGAATGTCTGGTAGAATTCTGCACCAAATCCATCAGGTCCTAGCCTTTTTTTTGGATGGGAGACTTTCGATGACTGCTTCTATTTCCTTAGGGGATATAGGACTATTTAATTGATTTACCTGGTCCTGATTTAGCTTTGGTTAGTGGAATCGATCAAGATAATTGTCCATTTCATTTAGATTTTCAAATATTTTTTGCGTATAGACTTTTGAAGTAAGTCCAATGATTGTTTGGATTTCCTCAGTGTCTGTAGTTATGTCCCCCTTTTCATTTCTGATTTTGTTTATTTGGATGGTGTCTCTCTGCCTTTTAGTTAGCTTGGCTAAGGGTCTGTCGATCTTGTTGATCTTCTCAAAGAACCAGCTCTTGGTTTCATTGATTCTTTGAATTGTTTTATTTGTTTCTAATTGATTGATTTCAGCCCTGAGTTTGATTATTTCTAGTTTGATTATTTCCTTTTTGGTATGTCTGCTTCTTTGTTATCGAGGGTTTTTAAGTGAGCCATTAAGTTGCTTGAATGAGCTGCCTCGAATTTCTTCTTGAAGGCACTTAGTGCTATGAACTTTCCTTTTAGCATGGCTTTCATTGTGTCCCACAGGTTTAGGTATGTTGTGTCTTCGTTTACATTGAGTTCTAGGAAGAATTTAATTTCTTTCTTTATTTCTTCCCTGTACCAGTTGTCATTTTGTAGCAAATTGTTCAGTGTCCATATGTGTGTAGGCTTTTTGCTATTTCTGTTGTTGTTGAGGTCCAGCTTTATTCCATGGTGATCAGACAGGATACAAAGGATTATTTCAATCTTCTTGTATCTGTTGAGGCTTGCTTTGTGACCAACTATATGGTCTATTTTGGAGAAGGTTCCATGAGGTGCTGAGAAGAAGGTAAATTCTTTTGTGTTTGGGTGTAAAGTTCTGTAAATGTCTGTTAGGTCCATTTGATTCATGACCTCTGTTAGAGACATTATTTCTTTGTTTAATTTCTGTTTTGTTGACCTGTCATTTGTTGAGAGTGGGGTGTTGAAGTCTCCCACTATTAGTGTGTGGGGTTCTATGTGTGGTTTAAGTTTTATCAATGTTTCTTTTACAAATGTGGGTGCCCTTGTATTTGGGGCATAGATGTTCAGGATTGTGATGTCTTCTTGGTGGAGTTTTCCCTTGATGAGTATGAAGTGTCCTTCCTCATCTCTTTTGATTAATTTTGGTTGAAAGTCTATTTTATGAGATATTAGAATGGCTACTCCTGCTTGTTTCTTGCATCCATTTGCTTGGAAACCCGTCTTCCATCCCTTTACCCTCAGGTTATGTCTATCTTTATGACTTAGGTGTGTTTCTTGTATGCAACAGATTGCTGGGTTTTGTTTACGCATCCATTCTGTTAGTCTGTGTCTTTTTATTGGAGAATTAATTCCATTGATATTGAGAGAGATTAATGACGAGTGGCTGTTAGATCCTTTGAGTTTGTCCATATCCCCTTCTTGATCAGTGTTGGAAATTCAACTTCAATTCTTTCCAATGCATAAGGCATCAGAGCAGGCACAACTTTAAGGTGACTTGTTCAAATTCTATTTACTCCCAAATTTTAAAATTGAGGAATCACAATAATAAAGTAGAAATATGTAACTAATGCTTTACTATATGTCCACTTATCTTTCATCAGCTATATTAAAAATAAAAATTTGAATCAGTATAGTCTTTAAAATTTTTATTTATTTATTTTATTATAATATATTCACTTTGTATCCTAGCTCTAGCCCCCTCCCTCAGTCCCTTTCAATCCAACCCTCCCTCCCTTTTTTCCCATTCCCCTCCCTCAGTCCACTGATAGGGTAGGTCCTCTTCCTCTTCCCTCTGACTGTAGCCTATCAGGTCTCATCAAGACTGGCTACATTGTATTCCTCTGTGTCCTAGTACAGCTGTACTCCCCCAAGGGAGAGGTCATCAAAGAGCCAGACACTGAGTTCATGTCAGAGACAGCCCCTGCTTCCCTTACTAAGGAACCCACTTGAATTTGTTAGAACACTCTTACATGTCTTCAGCAATATTTAAAAAAATCAATAAATTGAAATAAAATATTTATTTAAAAATTCCTTCCACAATTTTATCAGAACATCACCATTTATTTTTACTTGTGGCAAAATGTAAATGTAGAATTTAATTCTTAATCACTTTTTGAACATATAGTTAGTTCAAGAGTTATAAACACATTATCATTGTCATGATAAACAAATCATTAGAGTCTCACAGAATACTTCATATGTCGAAAACCTGAAATAATACATTTTTGAAACAATAATGTTATTTATCCTTCAACAATCCCATGTTCAAAAACCTTCTACTTTTTGTCCCTTGAGTTTGATTGCTCTGTGTGATTCACATGAGTGAAATCATACATTATTGGTTGTGTCATTACTGGCCTATTTTGCTTAGCATAATGCACTCAAGAATTATCCATGTGGTAAAATGTCAGAATTGGCTTTTTAATTGAATAATATTCATTGTTTAATAACTCAACATTTGACTTTTCCAGCTGATTTATCAAAATGGACACTTGAGGTGCTTTTTCTTTTGATTATTGCTATATATTCTGGTCTTGATTACAGATACCTTTTTCTTCAGTTCTTACTATTAGTTCTTCTGCCTATATATCCCAAAGTGCATGTGTAATTTCATTTTATTTTTCTCGTGGATTATGATATCATTATCCATAATAGCCATATCTATTCATATTAGTGTGTAAAGACACTAATTTCTCTGCATTCTTGTCAGTGGTTACATTGTTTTTCTTTTTGCAGTGTTATAAATATAACCCAAAGTCTTACATATGGTATGCAAATGTTCCTAACATTCAGCTACATTCCAGGCCACATTCTGGTATTTATAATATTCATCTTAGTGAATATGAATATAAGGATTTACTTTTAATTGTGGAAGTGTGTTTTTTTTCAATCTCAACATTAATACATCTGATAATAAGATTAAGTATTACTTATGTATTTAATAGAAGGAATATTGCTGATGTAATCAATTATTTACATTGAGAGAATGTGCTAGACTTCCATATTCCTTCATATCCCTTGGATTAAGCTATCTACTATGTAGGAAATACTTGTTAAAATATGATATTCACATACATGCAGACAAAATGCCTAAATAAAAAAGGTAAAATAATGCTGAAGAAAGAGAAGGAGTAGAAAGAAGAAGAGGAAGAGGAAGAAAAGCAAACACAGGGCCTACAAAGTTCTGGACCAGGTCCTCTGAATACATGCAATAGTTTTTAGTTTAATAATCTCGTGGGACTCCTGAATGCAGAAATGAGTGAGTCTCTGTTTCTTTTTTTATTTTTAATTTTTTATTAATTACACTTTATTCATTTTGTATCCCCCCATAAGTCCCTCCCTCCTCCCCTCCCGATCCCACCCTCCCTCCCCTTTCTGCATGCATGCCACTCCCCAAGTCCACTGAGAGGGGAGGTTCTCCTCTCCTTTCTGATCTTAGTCTATCAGTTCTCATCAAAAGTGGCTGTATTGTCCTCTACTATGGCCTGGTAAGGCTGCTCCCCCTCAGGGGGAGGTGATCAAAGAGCAGGCCAATCAGATTATGTCAGAGGCAGTCCCTCTTCCCATTACTATGTAACCCACTTTGACACTGAACTGCCATGGGCTACATCTGTGAAGGGGTTCTAGGTTATCTCCACGAATAGTCCTTGGTTGGAGTATGAGTCTCTGGGAAGTTCCCTGTGTTCGAATTTTCTTGTTCTGTTGCTCTCCTTGTGGAGTTCCCGTCCCCTCCAGCTCTTACAACTAAACAAACTAAGCAAAAGAGAGGACCCTAACTAAAATGTTCAATCCCCATCCTGAAAGGCAAAGAGGATGGACATCAGAAGAAAAAGAAAATAGGAAACAACCTAGGAACCTGCTACAGAGGGCCTCTGAAAGCCAGAAGAAAACAGGAAACAACCTTGGAACCTGCCACAGAGGGCCTCTGAAAGCCAGAAGAAAACAGGAAACAACCTTGGAACCTGCCACAGAGGGCCTCTGAAAGCCTCTGCAGTATAGACTGTCAAAGCAGATGCTGAGCCTGATGGCCAACTGATGGGCAGAGTGAATGGAATTTTATGTAAGAAGTGGGAAATAGTAAGAGTCTCTGTTTCTTGTGTCTTCTCTTGAGGCTCTTTGATTTTTCTGTTAGTTTTTCGTGTCCAACTTCAATATGATGGTTTTCATTTCATTTTATTATATTTTATTTTGTTGTGTTTTGTTAATCTCCTAGAAACCTGTTATTTTCTAATGAGAGACAGAAGATGACAATTCTATCTACAATCATCAACAAACCCTCTTTGGAGTCCCATGGGAGAATGATTATTACAGTGGACAGTTTGCATCAAAGACATTTTAGTTCCATGATATGCATTTTTGTGATATTTCCAGATGGGAGAGGAGATAGAGAAGAACTGGGAGAATTAGATTGTAGAGCAACTGTATTCACATTATATTGTATGAGAAAAGAATCTATGTTTAATAGAAGGGGGAGAATTAAAGGAGGTTAAAACATAAAACAAAACAAAACAAAAAAACAAAAAACCATGATCTTCAAAGTGTTTCATCCCACTCAGTGAGAACTATTTGCACCAGTGTTTTTGCTGACTGTGGAAATCTTCCACCAAGTACCAAGATTATTGATAAACATTTTTTTTTTCTAAAATCAGGTTTTCTTCTATCATTTCAATTGATATTTTTCTATTAAAGCAATAACTTGTCACTTAAATGTTAAGAGTTCATGGTCTTTGTTCCCTACATTTTGTGTCTTTTAATTTGCACAGAAATTCTAAGTGTTTGCTTTTGAGTAGTAGTAAACAGATTCATACTAATTCATGTCACTACCATTGTCTTATCAACCCTTTCAGTGACAACTAAAAGTCACAGCAAGATTTATTTTGATACTGATTAACTAGTCTCTCTGGTGGATTTTCAGCAAAATCACTTTGCAGCCCCCTAAGAGTGAACAAGACAGTAAACTGTCTGCATCAAAGACATTTTAGTTCTACAACAGGCTTTTCTGTTCCAGGTAAATCATATGCACTCAAACAAAGCATTCATCAGAAGGCCTAGTTCACCTCCCTGGGGAAGATAAGCTTTAGCTATAAACAGAGTTGGTAAGCATGATCTTCAAATTGAAAAGATTTCTTGTATTTATGTTATGTAAAATGTTAACATACATTTTAACATGATAGAGGAAGTGAGATGTATGTTATTTATGAGATCCCTTTGACCTTTTTTTAAGTAGACTAGTTTATTTTCTCATTTGTCAGTAAATAAATCTTAAAAGATGAAGTGGAAAATATATAATGTCAACAATATTAGAGTAGGACACACAAAGAGAAATGCAAGCTTTCAAGGTATACAGAATGGGTTAGAGATCTGGAAGTTTCTGCCTAAGGCATGCAATTGCTTGGAAATTTCAGAACTTAGACTGTATGTAGAGGCTTTCTTAAATTGAGTCAGGATGATCCCTTGGTCAGTATATTCTTCCCAATGTTTACTCTTGTGAAAAAGAAGACCCAAGCCACCATGTTTTTTTTTTCTTTTTAGTTACAATTTGTTAACTCTGTGTCCCAGCTGTATGCTGCTCCCTCATTCCCTCCCCCTCCCCAACTCCCTCCCTGGTCTCCTCCCTGCCCCTTTCCAAGTCCACTGATAGGGGAGGACCTCCTCCCCTTTCATTTGACCCTGTTGTATCAGGTATCTTCAAGGCTGGTTGCAAAGTTCTCCTCTGTGGCCTAACAGAACTGCTCCTCCCCTGGGGGGGGGGAGGTCAAAGAGCCTGCCCTTGAGATCCTGTTAGAAATAGTCCGTGTTCCCCTTACTTTGGAAAACTACTTGGTTACTGAGCTACCATGGGCCACATCTGAGCAGAAGTTCTATGTTATATCCATAGATGGTGCTTGGTTGAGTGTCAGTCTCAGAAAAGACCCTGTGCCCGGATATATTTGGTCCTTGTGGAGCTCCTGTCCTTTCCATATCATACTAACTCCCCTTCTTTCATATGATTCCCTGCACTCTGCCAAGGTTTGGTTATGAGTTTTAGTGTCTGCTTTGAAACACTGCTAGGTAGAGTCTTTGAGATGCCTTTTGCACTAGACTCCTGTCATACATTCAATGCACATCCCATTTGTCTTTCTAAATGAGGGTTGATCATCTTCACCCATGTCCACTTTCTTGATTATCTTCTTTAGGTGTGTAGATTTCATTATGTTTATCATATCTTGTAGGTATATATAAGCGAGTATATACCAAGTTTGTCTTTCTCCTTCTGGGATACTTCACTCAGAATGATATTTTCTAGATCCCACCATTTGCCTGCAAATTTCATTATTTCCTCCTTTTTGATTGCTGAGTAGTATTCCATTGTGTAAAAATACCACAATTTCTGTACCCATTCCTCCATTGATGGACATCTGGGTTGTTTCCAGGTTCTGGCTATTACAAATAAAGCTGCAACAAACATGGTTGAGCAAATGTCCTTTTGTGTACTTGAGCAAATTTTGGGGATATGCCTAGGAGTGGTATGGCTGGATCTTGAGGAAGCACTATTCCTAGTTGTCTGAGAAATCGCCAGATTGATTTCCAGAGTGGTTGTACAAGTTTACATTCCCACCAGCAGTGGAGGAGGGTTCCCCTTTCTCCACAACCTCTCCAGCATGTGTTGTCACTTGAGTTTTTGATCTTGGCCATTCTCATGGGTGTAAAGTGAAATTTCAGAGTTGTTTTGATTTGCATTTCTCTAATGGCTAATGGGGTTGAACATTTCTTTAAGTGTTTCTCTGCCATTCGATATTCCTCTACAGAGAATTCTCTGTTAAGCTCTGTTCCCCATTTTTTAAATGGATTACTTGGTTTGCTGCTTTTCAGCTTCGTTAGTTCTTTATATATACTGGATGTGAGTCCTCTGTCAGATAAAGGGTTGGTGAAGATTCTTTCCCAATCTGTAGGCAGTCGCTTTGTTTTGATGATGGTGTCCTTTGCTTTACAGAAGCTTTTCAGTTTCATGAGGTCCCATTTATTGATTGTTGCTCTTAGAGCCTGTGCTGTTGGTGTTCTGTTCAGGAAGTTGTCTCCTGTGCCAATGAGTTCTAGGCTGTTCCCTACTTTTTTTTCCAACTGATTTAGAGTATCTGGTTTTATGTTGAGGTCCTTGATCCACTTGGACTTTAGTTTTGTGCAGGGTGATAAATATGGATTTATTTTCATTTTTTTTTTGCATGTAGACATCCAGTTGACCCATCACCATTTGTTGAATATACTGTCTTTTTTCCATTGAATGGATTTGGCTTCTTTGTCAAATATCGAGCATTCATAGGTGTGTGGGTTTATTTCTGGGTCTTCTAAGCGGTTCCATTGATCCTCTCTGTTTCTATGCCAATACCATGCAGTTTGTATTATTGTTGCCCTGTAGTACAGCTTGAGATCGGGGATGGAGATACCTCCAGATGATCTGTTGTTGTACAGGATCGTTTTGGAGATTCTGGGTTTTTTGTTTCTCCATATGAAGCTGAGAATCTTTTTTCAAGGTCTGTAAAGAATTGAGTTGGTATTTTGATGGGAATTGCATTGAATCTGTAGATTGCTTTTGGCAGTATGGCCATTTTCACAATGTTAATTCTACCAATCCATGAGCATGGGAGACCTTTCCATCTTCTAAGATCTTCTTCGATTTCTTTCTTCAGAGACTTGAAGTTTTTCTCAAACAGGTCTTTCTCTTACTTGGTTAGAGTCACTCCAAGGTACTTTATGTTATTAGTGGCTATTGTGAAGGGTGTTGTTTCCCTAATTTCTTTCTCAGCCTTTTGTCTTTGGTATAGAGGAGGGCTTCTGATTTTTTTGAGTTGATTTTGTATCCTGCCACTTTGCTGAAGGTATTTATCAGCTGAAGAAGTTCTCTGGTTGAATTTTTGGGGTCGCCCATGTATACTATCATATCATCTGCAAATAGTGACACTTTGACCTCTTCCTTTCCGATTTGTATCCCCTTGATCTCCTTTAGTTGTCTTATTGCTCTGGCTAGGACTTCAAGTACTATGTTGAAGAGATCTGGAGACAGTGGGCAGCCTTGTCTTGTCCCTAATTTCAGTGGGATTGATTTACGTTTCTCTCCATTGAGTTTGATGTTGGCTATAGGCTTGCTGATTATTGCCTTTACTATCTTTAGGTATGTGCCTTGTATCCCTGATCTCTCCAAGACTTTAAACATGAATGGATGTTGGACTTTGTCAAATGCTTTTTCAGCATCTAAGGAGATGATCATGTGGTTTTTCTCCTTCATTTTGTTTATGTGGTGGATTACATTGATGTATTTCTGTATGTTAAACCACCCCTGCATGCCTGGGATGAAGCCTACTTGGTCATGGTGGATGATATCTTGGATGTTTTCTTGGATTCGGTTTGCAAGTATTTTTATGGAGTATTTTTGCATCAATGTTCATATGACAGATAGGTCTGAAGTTCTCTTTTTTGTTGGATCTTTGTTTGATTTAGGTATCAAGGTGACTGTGGCTTCATAGAATGAGTTTGGTAGTGTTCCTTCTGTTTCTATTTTGTGGAAGAGTTTGAGGAGAATTGGTGTTAGCACTTCTTTGAAGGTCTTGTAGAATTCTGCGCTGAAGCCTTCTGGTCCAGGGCTTTTTTTTGGAGGGGAGACTGTTAATGACTGCTTCGATTTCCTTGGGAGATATAGGGCTATTCAGTGTTTCTACCTGATCTTGGCTTAATTTTGGTAGATGGAATCTGTCAAGAAAATTATCCATTTCATTTAGATTTTCAAATTTTGTGCCATATAGGTTTTGGTATGACCTAATAATTGTTTGGATTTCCTCAGTGTCTGTAGTTATGTCCCCATTTTCCTTTCTGATTTTGCTGATTTGGATAGTTTTTCTCTGCTTTTAGTTAGTTTGGCTAAGGGTTTGTCTATCTTGTTGATTTTCTCAAAGAACCAGCTTTTTGTTTCTTTGATTCTTTGGATAGTTTTATTTGTTTCTAATTGATTGATTTCAGCCCTAAGTTTGATTATTTCCATCTTTCTGCTCCTCTTGTGTGTATCTGCTTCTTTTTTTTTCTAGGGTTTTCAGTTGGGCCATTAAGTTGTTTGTATGTGATGTTACGAATTTCTTCTTGCAGGCACTTAGTGCTATAAATTTTCCTCTGAGCACTGCTTTCAATGTGTCCCATAAATTTGGGTATGTTGTGCCTTAATTTTCATTGAATTCTAGGAAGTCTTTAATTTCTTTCTTTATTTCTTCCTTAACCCAGCTGTCATTGAGTAGTAAGTTGTTCAGTTTCCATGTGCGCGTCGGCTTTTTGTTGTTTCTGTCGTTGTTGATGTCCAGCTTTAGTCCATGGTGGTCAGATAGTATACAAGGGATTATTTCAATCCTTTTGTATCTGTTGAGGCTTGCTTTGTGACC